>NW_026607764.1:92500-115000 GCF_029499605.1 Hyla sarda | reverse complement strand
TATATATATATATATGAGGGGGCACATACTTTCCTCACTGTATATATATATATGAGGGGGCACATACTTTCCTCACTGTATATATATATATATGAGGGGGCACATACTTTCCTCACTGTATATATATATATATGAGGGGGCACATACTTTCCTCACTGTATATATATATATATGAGGGGGCACATACTTTCCTCACTGTATATATATATATATGAGGGGGGCACATACTTTCCTCACTGTATATATATATATATATGAGGGGGCACATACTTTCCTCACTGTATATATATATATGAGGGGGCACATACTTTCCTCACTGTATATATATATATATGAGGGGGCACATACTTTCCTCACTGTATATATATATATGAGGGGGCACATACTTTCCTCACTGTATATATATATATATGAGGGGGGCACATACTTTCCTCACTGTATATATATATATGAGGGGGGCACATACTTTCCTCACTGTATATATATATATATATGAGGGGGGCACATACTTTCCTCACTGTATATATATATAATATATATATATATATATGAGGGGGCACATACTTTCCTCACTGTATATATATATATATATGAGGGGGCACATACTTTCCTCACTGTATATATATATATGAGGGGGCACATACTTTCCTCACTGTATATATATATATGAGGGGGCACATACTTTCCTCACTGTATATATATATATATATGAGGGGGCACATACTTTCCTCACTGTATAAATATATATGAGGGGGGCACATACTTTCCTCACTGTATATATATATATATGAGGGGGCACATACTTTCCTCACTGTATATATATATATATGAGGGGGGCACATACTTTCCTCACTGTATATATATATATATATATATGAGGGGGCACATACTTTCCTCACTGTATATATATATGAGGGGGCACATACTTTCCTCACTGTATATATATATATATGAGGGGGGCACATACTTTCCTCACTGTATATATATATATGAGGGGGCACATACTTTCCTCACTGTATATATATATATGAGGGGGGCACATACTTTCCTCACTGTATATATATATATGAGGGGGGCACATACTTTCCTCACTGTATATATATATATGAGGGGGCACATACTTTCCTCACTGTATATATATATATGAGGGGGCACATACTTTCCTCACTGTATATATTATATATATATGAGGGGGCACATACTTTCCTCACTGTATATATATATATATGAGGGGGCACATACTTTCCTCACTGTATATATATATATATGAGGGGGCACATACTTTCCTCACTGTATATATATATATATGAGGGGGCACATACTTTCCTCACTGTATATATATATATATGAGGGGGCACATACTTTCCTCACTGTATATATATATATATATGAGGGGGCACATACTTTCCTCACTGTATATATATATATGAGGGGGCACATACTTTCCTCACTGTATATATATATATGAGGGGGCACATACTTTCCTCACTGTATATATATATATATATGAGGGGGCACATACTTTCCTCACTGTATATATATATATATGAGGGGGGCACATACTTTCCTCACTGTATATATATATATGAGGGGGCACATACTTTCCTCACTGTATATATATATATATGAGGGGGCACATACTTTCCTCACTGTATATATATATATATGAGGGGGCACATACTTTCCTCACTGTATATATATATATATGAGGGGGCACATACTTTCCTCACTGTATATATATATATATGAGGGGGCACATACTTTCCTCACTGTATATATATATATATGAGGGGGGCACATACTTTCCTCACTGTATATATATATATAGAATATATATATATATATATGAGGGGAGCACATACTTTCCTCACTGTATATATATATATATGAGGGGGCACATACTTTCCTCACTGTATATATATATATATATGAGGGGGCACATACTTTCCTCACTGTATATATATATATGAGGGGGCACATACTTTCCTCACTGTATATATATATATATGAGGGGGCACATACTTTCCTCACTGTATATATATATATGAGGGGGCACATACTTTCCTCACTGTATATATATATATATGAGGGGGGCACATACTTTCCTCACTGTATATATATATATGAGGGGGCACATACTTTCCTCACTGTATATATATATATATATGAGGGGGGCACATACTTTCCTCACTGTATATATATATATATATATATATATATATATGAGGGGGCACATACTTTCCTCACTGTATATATATATATATATGAGGGGGCACATACTTTCCTCACTGTATATATATATATGAGGGGGCACATACTTTCCTCACTGTATATATATATATGAGGGGGCACATACTTTCCTCACTGTATATATATATATATATGAGGGGGCACATACTTTCCTCACTGTATAAATATATATGAGGGGGGCACATACTTTCCTCACTGTATATATATATATATATGAGGGGGCACATACTTTCCTCACTGTATATATATATATATATGAGGGGGCACATACTTTCCTCACTGTATATATATATATATATATATGAGGGGGGCACATACTTTCCTCACTGTATATATATATGAGGGGGCACATACTTTCCTCACTGTATATATATATATGAGGGGGGCACATACTTTCCTCACTGTATATATATATATGAGGGGGCACATACTTTCCTCACTGTATATATATATATGAGGGGGGCACATACTTTCCTCACTGTATATATATATATGAGGGGGGGCACATACTTTCCTCACTGTATATATATATATATGAGGGGGCACATACTTTCCTCACTGTATATATATATATGAGGGGGGCACATACTTTCCTCACTGTATATATATATATATATGAGGGGGCACATACTTTCCTCACTGTATATATATATATGAGGGGGCACATACTTTCCTCACTGTATATATATATATATGAGGGGGCACATACTTTCCTCACTGTATATATATATATATGAGGGGGCACATACTTTCCTCACTGTATATATATATATATGAGGGGGGCACATACTTTCCTCACTGTATATATATATATATATATGAGGGGGCACATACTTTCCTCACTGTATATATATATATGAGGGGGCACATACTTTCCTCACTGTATATATATATATGAGGGGGCACATACTTTCCTCACTGTATATATATATATATATGAGGGGGCACATACTTTCCTCACTGTATATATATATATATGAGGGGGGCACATACTTTCCTCACTGTATATATATATATGAGGGGGCACATACTTTCCTCACTGTATATATATATATGAGGGGGCACATACTTTCCTCACTGTATATATATATATATGAGGGGGCACATACTTTCCTCACTGTATATATATATATATGAGGGGGCACATACTTTCCTCACTGTATATATATATATATATATGAGGGGGCACATACTTTCCTCACTGTATATATATATATATATATGAGGGGGCACATACTTTCCTCACTGTATATATATATATGAGGGGGCACATACTTTCCTCACTGTATATATATATATATATGAGGGGGCACATACTTTCCTCACTGTATATATATATGAGGGGGCACATACTTTCCTCACTGTATATATATATATATATGAGGGGGCACATACTTTCCTCACTGTATATATATATATATATGAGGGGGCACATACTTTCCTCACTGTATATATATATATATATATATATGAGGGGGCACATACTTTCCTCACTGTATATATATGTATATGAGGGGGGCACATACTTTCCTCACTGTATATATATATATATATGAGGGGGCACATACTTTCCTCACTGTATATATATATATGAGGGGGCACTTACTTTCCTCACTGTATATATATATATGAGGGGGCACATACTTTCCTCACTGTATATATATATATATGAGGGGGCACATACTTTCCTCACTGTATATATATATATGAGGGGGCACATACTTTCCTCACTGTATATATATATATATGAGGGGGCACATACTTTCCTCACTGTATATATATATATGAGGGGGCACATACTTTCCTCACTGTATATATATATATATATATGAGGGGGCACATACTTTCCTCACTGTATATATATATATATGAGGGGGCACATACTTTCCTCACTGTATATATATATATGAGGGGGCACATACTTTCCTCACTGTATATATATATATGAGTGGGGCACATACTTTCCTCACTGTATATATATATATATATGAGGGGGCACATACTTTCCTCACTGTATATATATATATGAGGGGGCACATACTTTCCTCACTGTATATATATATATATATGAGGGGGGCACATACTTTCCTCACTGTATATATATATATATATGAGGGGGGCACATACTTTCCTCACTGTATATATATATATGAGGGGGGCACATACTTTCCTCACTGTATATATATATATATATGAGGGGGCACATACTTTCCTCACTGTATATATGTATATGAGGGGGCACATACTTTCCTCACTGTATATATATATATATATATATGAGGGGGCACATACTTTCCTCACTGTATATATATATATGAGGGGGCACATACTTTCCTCACTGTATATATATATATGAGGGGGCACATACTTTCCTCACTGTATATATATATATGAGGGGGGCACATACTTTCCTCACTGTATATATATATATATGAGTGGGCACATACTTTCCTCACTGTATATATATATATATGAGGGGGCACATACTTTCCTCACTGTATATATATATATATATATGAGGGGGCACATACTTTCCTCACTGTATATATATATATATGAGGGGGCACATACTTTCCTCACTGTATATATATATATATGAGGGGGGCACATACTTTCCTCACTGTATATATATATATATGAGGGGGCACATACTTTCCTCACTGTATATATATATATATGAGGGGGGCACATACTTTCCTCACTGTATATATATATATATGAGGGGGCACATACTTTCCTCACTGTATATATATATATATGAGGGGGCACATACTTTCCTCACTGTATATATATATATATATGAGGGGGGCACATACTTTCCTCACTGTATATATATATATATATATATATGAGGGGGGCACATACTTTCCTCACTGTATATATATATATATATATATATATGAGGGGGGCACATACTTTCCTCACTGTATATATATATATATGAGGGGGGCACATACTTTCCTCACTGTATATATATATATATATATGAGGGGGGCACATACTTTCCTCACTGTATATATATATATATGAGGGGGCACATACTTTCCTCACTGTATATATATATATGAGGGGGCACATACTTTCCTCACTGTATATATATATATGAGGGGGCACATACTTTCCTCACTGTATATATATATATGAGGGGGCACATACTTTCCTCACTGTATATATATATATATGAGGGGGCACATACTTTCCTCACTGTATATATATATATGAGGGGGCACATACTTTCCTCACTGTATATATATATATGAGGGGGCACATACTTTCCTCACTGTATATATATATATGAGGGGGCACATACTTTCCTCACTGTATATATATATATATATATGAGGGGGCACATACTTTCCTCACTGTATATATATATATATGAGGGGGCACATACTTTCCTCACTGTATATATATATATGAGGGGAGCACATACTTTCCTCACTGTATATATATATATATGAGGGGGCACATACTTTCCTCACTGTATATATATATATATGAGGGGGGCACATACTTTCCTCACTGTATATATATATATATGAGGGGGCACATACTTTCCTCACTGTATATATATATATATGAGGGGGCACATACTTTCCTCACTGTATATATATATATATGAGGGGGGCACATACTTTCCTCACTGTATATATATATATGAGGGGGCACATACTTTCCTCACTGTATATATATATATGAGAGGGCACATACTTTCCTCACTGTATATATATATATATATATATATATATATATATATATATATGAGGGGGCACATATTTTCCTCACTGTATATATATATATATATATATATATATGAGGGGGCACATACTTTCCTCACTGTATATATATATATGAGGGGGGCACATACTTTCCTCACTGTATATATATATATGAGGGGGCACATACTTTCCTCACTGTATATATATATATGAGGGGGCACATACTTTCCTCACTGTATATATATATATGAGAGGGCACATACTTTCCTCACTGTATATATATATATATATATATATATATATATGAGGGGGCACATATTTTCCTCACTGTATATATATATATATATATATGAGGGGGCACATACTTTCCTCACTGTATATATATATATATATGAGGGGGCACATACTTTCCTCACTGTATATATATATATATATGAGGGGGGGCACATACTTTCCTCACTGTATATATATATATGAGGGGGCACATACTTTCCTCACTGTATATATATATATATGAGGGGGCACATACTTTCCTCACTGTATATATATATATATGAGGGGGGGCACATACTTTCCTCACTGTATATATATATATATATATATATATATATATATGAGGGGGCACATACTTTCCTCACTGTATATATATATATATATATATATATATATGAGGGGGGCACATACTTTCCTCACTGTATATATATATATATATATATGAGGAGGCACATACTTTCCTCACTGTATATATATATATATGAGGGGGCACATACTTTCCTCACTGTATATATATATATATATGAGGGGGGGCACATACTTTCCTCACTGTATATATATATATATGAGGGGGCACATACTTTCCTCACTGTATATATATATATATGAGGGGGCACATACTTTCCTCACTGTATATATATATATATATGAGGGGGCACATACTTTCCTCACTGTATATATATATATATATATATGAGGGGGCACATACTTTCCTCACTGTATATATATATATATGAGGGGGGGCACATACTTTCCTCACTGTATATATATATATATGAGGGGGGGCACATACTTTCCTCACTGTATATATATATATATGTATATATATATATGAGGGGGGGCACATACTTTCCTCACTGTATATATATATATATGAGGGGGGCACATACTTTCCTCACTGTATATATATATATATGAGGGGGCACATACTTTCCTCACTGTATATATATATATATATGAGGGGGCACATACTTTCCTCACTGTATATATATATGAGGGGGAGGGGCAGATATTTTCCCGCTCACATGTACCTAATAATAATCACACAGGCCGAGTCCGCCTCCACCTGCTTTCTCAGAGCTCCGCCCCCTTTTGTAGATCATGTGATTGGGACATCACACAGGTCCTTTAACTCTGCCCGGCCGATCCCCGCCTCCTCTTACAGGTCACATGACTGTGACATCATACAGGTCCTTGTTTGCTGGTTTATACTATTGTGTCTGAAGCTTCAACGGACAATCACAGCGGAGCTACGTTACAGTGTGTTATGTCATCACAGATGTGATATACATGAGGAGGAGGTTTGTTACAGTGTGTTATGTCACCACAGATGTAAGATACATGAGGAGGAGGTTTGTTACAGTGTGTTATGTCACCACAGATGTAAGATACATGAGGAGGAGGTTTGTTACAGTGTGTTATGTCATCACAGATGTAAGATACATGAGGAGGAGGTTTGTTACAGTGTGTTATGTCATCACAGATGTGATATACATGAGGAGGAGGTTTGTTACAGTGTGTTATGTCACCACAGATGTAAGATACATGAGGAGGAGGTTTGTTACAGTGTGTTATGTCACCACAGATGTAAGATACATGAGGAGGAGGTTTGTTACAGTGTGTTATGTCATCACAGATGTAATATACATGAGGAGGAGGTTTGTTACAGTGTGTTATGTCACCACAGATGTAATATACATGAGGAGGAGGTTTGTTACAGTGTGTTATGTCATCACAGATGTAATATACATGAGGAGGAGATTTGTTACAGTGTGTTATGTCACCACAGATGTAATATACATGAGGAGGAGGTTTGTTACAGTGTGTTATGTCACCACAGATGTGATATACATGAGGAGGAGGTTTGTTACAGTGTGTTATGTCATCACAGATGTAATATACATGGGGAGGAGATTTGTTACAGTGTGTTATGTCATCACAGATGTGATATACATGAGGAGGAGGTTTGTTACAGTGTGTTATGTCATCACAGATGTAATATACATGGGGAGGAGATTTGTTACAGTGTGTTATGTCATCACAGATGTAATATACATGAGGAGGAGATTTGTTACAGTGTGTTATGTCACCACAGATGTAATATACATGAGGAGGAGGTTTGTTACAGTGTGTTATGTCACCACAGATGTGATATACATGAGGAGGAGGTTTGTTACAGTGTGTTATGTCATCACAGATGTAATATACATGGGGAGGAGGTTTGTTACAGTGTGTTATGTCATCACAGATGTAAGATACATGGGGAGGAGGTTTGTTACAGTGTGTTATGTCATCACAGATGTAAGATACATGAGGAGGAGGTTTGTTACAGTGTGTTATGTCATCACAGATGTAATATACATGAGGAGGAGGTTTGTTACAGTGTGTTATGTCATCACAGATGTGATATACATGAGGAGGAGGTTTGTTACAGTGTGTTATGTCATCACAGATGTGATATACATGAGGAGAAGGTTTGTTACAGTGTGTTATGTCATCACAGATGTAATATACATGAGGAGGAGGTTTGTTACAGTGTGTTATGTCATCACAGATGTAATATACATGAGGAGGAGGTTTGTTACAGTGTGTTATGTCATCACAGATGTAATATACATGAGGAGGAGGTGTGTTACAGTGTGTTATGTCATCACAGATGTAATATACATGAGGAGGAGGTTTGTTACAGTGTGTTATGTCATCACAGATGTAATATACATGAGGAGGAGGTTTGTTACAGTGTTTTATGTCATCACAGATGTGATATACATGAGGAGGAGGTACGTTACAGTGTGTTATGTCACCACAGATGTAAGATACATGAGGAGGAGGTTTGTTACAGTGTGTTATGTCATCACAGATGTAATATACTTGAGGAGGAGGTTTGTTACAGTGTGTTATGTCATCACAGATGTAATATACATGAGGAGGAGGTTTGTTACAGTGTGTTATGTCATCACAGATGTATTATACATCATGAGGAGGTTTGTTACAGTGTGTTATGTCATCACAGATGTAATATACATGAGGAGGAGGTTTGTTACAGTGTGTTATGTCACCACAGATGTAATATACATGAGGAGGAGGTTTGTTACAGTGTGTTATGTCACCACAGATGTAATATACATGAGGAGGAGGTTTGTTACAGTGTGTTATGTCATCACAGATGTAATATACATGAGGAGGAGGTTTGTTACAGTGTTTTATGTCATCACAGATGTAATATACATGAGGAGGTTTGTTACAGTGTGTTATGTCATCACAGATGTAATATACATGAGGAGGAGGTTTGTTACAGTGTTTTATGTCATCACAGATGTAATATACATGAGGAGGAGGTTTGTTACAGTGTGTTATGTCATCACAGATGTGATATACAGGAGAAGGAGGTTTGTTACAGTGTGTTATGTCACCACAGATGTAATATACATGAGGAGGAGGTTTGTTACAGTGTGTTATGTCATCACAGATGTAATATACATGAGGAGGAGGTTTGTTACAGTGTTTTATGTCATCACAGATGTAATATACATGAGGAGGAGGTTTGTTACAGTGTGTTATGTCACCACAGATGTAATATACATGAGGAGGAGGTTTGTTACAGTGTGTTATGTCATCACAGATGTAATATACATGAGGAGGAGGTTTGTTACAGTGTGTTATGTCATCACAGATGTAATATACATGAGGAGGAGGTTTGTTACAGTGTGTTATGTCATCACAGATGTAAGATACATGAGGAGGAGGTTTGTTACAGTGTGTTATGTCATTACAGATGTAATATACATGAGGAGGAGGTTTGTTACAGTGTGTTATGTCATCACAGATGTAATATACATGAGGAGGAGGTTTGTTACAGTGTGTTATGTCACAGATGTAATATACATGAGGAGGAGGTTTGTTAGTGTGTTATGTCATCACAGATGTAATATACATGGGGAGGAGGTTTGTTACAGTGTGTTATGTCACCACAGATGTAATATCCATGAGGAGGAGGTTTGTTACAGTGTGTTATGTCATCACAGATATAATATACATGAGGAGGAGGTTTGTTACAGTGTGTTATGTCATCACAGATGTAATATACATGAGGAGGTTTGTTACAGTGTGTTATGTCATCACAGATGTAATATACATGAGGAGGAGGTATGTTACAGTGTGTTATGTCACCGCAGATGTAATATACATGAGGAGGAGGGTTGTTACAGTGTGTTATGTCATCACAGATGTAATATATATGAGGAGGAGGTTTGTTACAGTGTTATGTCATCACAGATGTAATATACATGAGGAGGAGGTTTGTTACAGTGTGTTATGTCACCACAGATGTAATATACATGAGGAGGAGGTTTGTTACAGTGTGTTATGTCACCACAGATGTGATATACATGAGGAGGAGGTTTGTTACAGTGTGTTATGTCATCACAGATGTAATATACATGAGGAGGAGGTTTGTTACAGTGTGTTATGTCATCACAGATGTGATATACATGAGGAGGAGGTTTGTTACAGTGTGTTATGTCATCACAGATGTGATATACATGAGGAGGAGGTTTGTTACAGTGTTTTATGTCATCACAGATGTAAGATACATGAGGAGGAGGTTTGTTACAGTGTGTTATGTCATCACAGATGTAAGATACATGAGGAGGAGGTTTGTTACAGTGTGTTATGTCATCACAGATGTAATATACATGAGGAGGAGGTTTGTTACAGTGTGTTATGTCATCACAGATGTATTATACATGAGGAGGAGGTTTGTTACAGTGTGTTATGTCATCACAGATGTAATATACATGAGGAGGAGGTTTGTTACAGTGTGTTATGTCATCACAGATGTAATATACATGAGGAGGAGGTTTGTTACAGTGTGTTATGTCATCACAGATGTGATATACATGAGGAGGAGGTTTGTTACAGTGTGTTATGTCATCACAGATGTATTATACATGAGGAGGAGGTTTGTTACAGTGTGTTATGTCATCACAGATGTAATATACATGAGGAGGAGGTTTGTTACAGTGTGTTATGTCACCACAGATGTAATATACATGAGGAGGAGGTTTGTTACAGTGTGTTATGTCATCACAGATGTAATATACATGAGGAGGAGGTTTGTTACAGTGTGTTATGTCATCACAGATGTAATATACATGAGGAGGAGGTTTGTTACAGTGTGTTATGTCACCACAGATGTAATATACATGAGGAGGAGGTTTGTTACAGTGTGTTATGTCATCACAGATGTGATATACATGAGGAGGAGGGTTGTTACAGTGTGTTATGTCATCACATATGTGAGGTAAGATACATGAGGAGGAGGTTTGTTACAGTGTGTTATGTTACCACAGATATAATATACATGAGGAGGAGGTTTGTTACAGTGTGTTATGTCACCACAGATGTAAGATACATGAGGAGGAGGTTTGTTACAGTGTGTTATGTCATCACAGATGTAATATACATGAGGAGGAGGTTTGTTACAGTGTGTTATGTCACAGATGTAATATACATGAGGAGGAGGTTTGTTACAATGTGTTATGTCACCACAGATGTAATATACATGAGGAGGAGGTTTGTTAGTGTGTTATGTCATCACAGATGTAATATACATGAGGAGGAGGTTTGTTACAGTGTGTTATGTCATCACAGATGTAATATACATGAGGAGGAGGTTTGTTACAGTGTGTTATGTCATCACAGATGTAATATACATGAGGAGGAGGTTTGTTACAGTGTGTTATGTCATCACAGATGTAATATACATGAGGAGGAGGTTTGTTACAGTGTGTTATGTCACCACAGATGTAATATACATGAGGAGGAGGTATGTTACAGTGTGTTATGTCATCACAGATGTAAGATACATGAGGAGGAGGTTTGTTACAGTGTGTTATGTCATCACAGATGTAATATACATGAGGAGGAGGTTTGTTACAGTGTGTTATGTCACCACAGATGTAATATACATGAGGAGGAGGTTTGTTACAGTGTGTTATGTCATCACAGATGTAATATACATGAGGAGGTTTGTTACAGTGTGTTATGTCATCACAGATGTAATATACATGAGGAGGAGGTTTGTTACAGTGTGTTATGTCACCGCAGATGTAATATACATGAGGAGGAGGGTTGTTACAGTGTGTTATGTCATCACAGATGTAATATACATGAGGAGGAGGTTTGTTACAGTGTTATGTCATCACAGATGTAATATACATGAGGAGGAGATTTGTTACAGTGTGTTATGTCATCACAGATGTAATATACATGAGGAGGAGGTTTGTTACAGTGTGTTATGTCATCACAGATGTAAGATACATGAGGAGGAGGTTTGTTACAGTGTGTTATGTCACCACAGATGTAATATACATGAGGAGGAGGTTTGTTACAGTGTGTTATGTCATCACAGATGTAATATACATGAGGAGGAGGTTTGTTACAGTGTGTTATGTCATCACAGATGTAATATACATGAGGAGGAGGTTTGTTACAGTGTGTTATGTCATCACAGATGTAATATACATGAGGAGGAGGGTTGTTACAGTGTGTTATGTCATCACAGATGTAAGATACATGAGGAGGAGGTTTGTTACAGTGTGTTATGTCATCACAGATGTAAGATACATGAGGAGGAGGTTTGTTACAGTGTGTTATGTCATCACAGATGTGATATACATGAGGAGGAGGTTTGTTACAGTGTGTTATGTCATCACAGATGTAAGATACATGAGGAGGAGGTTTGTTACAGTGTGTTATGTCATCACAGATGTGATATACATGAGGAGGAGGGTTGTTACAGTGTGTTATGTCATCACATATGTGAGGTAAGATACATGAGGAGGAGGTTTGTTACAGTGTGTTATGTTACCACAGATATAATATACATGAGGAGGAGGTTTGTTACAATGTGTTATGTCACCACAGATGTAATATACATGAGGAGGAGATTTGTTACAGTGTGTTATGTCACCACAGATGTAATATACATGAGGAGGAGGTTTGTTACAGTGTGTTATGTCACCACAGATGTAATATACATGAGGAGGAGGTTTGTTATAGTGTGTTATGTCATCACAGATGTAATATACATGAGGAGGAGGTTTGTTACAGTGTGTTATGTCATCACAGATGTAATATACATGAGGAGGAGGTTTGTTACAGTGTGTTATGTCATCACAGATGTAATATACATGAGGAGGAGATTTGTTACAGTGTGTTATGTCATCACAGATGTAATATACATGAGGAGGAGGTTTGTTACAGTGTGTTATGTCATCACATATGTGAGGTAAGATACATGAGGAGGAGATTTGTTACAGTGTGTTATGTCATCACAGATGTAATATATATGAGGAGGAGGGTTGTTACAGTGTGTTATGTCATCACAGATGTAATATATATGAGGAGGAGGTTTGTTACAGTGTGTTATGTCATCACAGATGTAATATACATGAGGAGGAGGTTTGTTACAGTGTGTTATGTTACCACAGATGTAATATACATGAGGAGGAGGTTTGTTACAGTGTGTTATGTCATCACAGATGTAATATACATGAGGAGGAGGTTTGTAACAGTGTGTTATGTCACCACAGATGTGATATACATGAGGAGGAGGTTTGTTACAGTGTGTTATGTCATCACAGATGTAATATACATGAGGAGGAGGTTTGTTACAGTGTGTTATGTCATCACAGATGTAATATACATGAGGAGGAGGTTTGTTACAGTGTGTTATGTCATCACAGATGTAAGATACATGTGGAGGAGGTTTGTTACAGTGTGTTATGTCATCACAGATGTAAGATACATGAGGAGGAGGTTTGTTACAGTGTTATGTCACCACAGATGTAATATACATGAGGAGGAGGTTTGTTACAGTGTGTTATGTCATCACAGATGTAATATACATGAGGAGGAGGTTTGTTACAGTGTGTTATGTCATCACAGAGGTAATATACATGAGGAGGTTTGTTACACTGTGTTATGTCACCACAGATGTGATATACATGAGGAGGAGGTTTGTTACAGTGTGTTATGTCATCATAGATGTGATATTCATGAGGAGGAGGTTTGTTACAGGATGTGTATGTGATATATGATGTGATCCCTGTATGATATATATATATAATAAGTGAGGATGTGTATGTGATATATGATGTGACCCCTGTATGATATATATAATAAGTGAGGATGTGTATGTGATATATGATGTGATCCCTGTATGATATATATATAATAAGTGAGGATGTGTATGTGATATATGATGTGACCCCTGTATGATATATATAATAAGTGAGGATGTGTATGTGATATATGATGTGACCCCTGTATGATATATATATAATAAGTGAGGATGTGTATGTGATATATGATGTGATCCCTGTATGATATATATATAATAAGTGAGGATGTGTATGTGATATATGATGTGATCCCTGTATGATATATATATATAAGTGAGGATGTGTATGTGATATATGATGTGATCCCTGTATGATATATATATATAATAAGTGAGGATGTGTATGTGATATATGATGTGATCCCTGTATGATATATATATAATAAGTGAGGATGTGTATGTGATATATGATGTGATCCCTGTATGATATATATATAATAAGTGAGGATGTGTATGTGATATATGATGTGATCCCTGTATGATATATATAAGTGAGGATGTGTATGTGATATATGATGTGACTCCTGTATGATATATATAATAAGTGAGGATGTGTATGTGATATATGATGTGATCCCTGTATGATATATATATATAAGTGAGGATGTGTATGTGATATATGATGTGATCCCTGTATGATATATATATAATAAGTGAGAATGTGTATGTGATATATGATGTGATCCCTGTATGATATATATAATAAGTGAGGATGTGTATGTGATATATGATGTGACCCCTGTATGATATATATAATAAGTGAGGATGTGTATGTGATATATGATGTGATCCCTGTATGATATATATAATAAGTGAGGATGTGTATGTGATATATGATGTGATCCCTGTATGATATATATAATAAGTGAGGATGTGTATGTGATATATGATGTGATCCCTGTATGATATATATAATAAGTGAGGATGTGTATGTGATATATGATGTGATCCCTGTATGATATATATATCATAAGTGAGGATGTGTATGTGATATATGATGTGATCCCTGTATGATATATATATATATATATAAGTGAGGATGTGTATGTGATATATGATGTGATCCCTGTATAATATATATATAATAAGTGAGGATGTGTATGTGATATATGATGTGATCCCTGTATGATATATATAATAAGTGAGGATGTTTATGTGATATATGATGTGATCCCTGTATGATATATATATAATAAGTGAGGATGTGTATGTGATATATGATGTGACCCCTGTATGATATATATATAATAAGTGAGGATGTGTATGTGATATATGATGTGATCCCTGTATGATATATATATAATAAGTGAGGATGTGTATGTGATATATGATGTGATCCCTGTATGATATATATATATATAATAAGTGAGGATGTGTATGTGATATATGATGTGATCCCTGTATGATATATATATAAGTGAGGATGTGTATGTGATATATGATGTGACCCCTGTATGATATATATATAATAAGTGAGGATGTGTATGTGATATATGATGTGATCCCTGTATGATATATATAATAAGTGAGGATGTGTATGTGATATATGATGTGACCCCTGTATGATATATATATAATAAGTGAGGATGTGTATGTGATATATGATGTGATCCCTGTATGATATATATAATAAGTGAGGATATGTATGTGATATATGATGTGATCCCTGTATGATATATATATAATAAGTGAGGATGTGTATGTGATATGATGTGATCCCTGTATGATATATATATATATATATATATATAATAAGTGAGGATGTGTATGTGATATATGATGTGACCCCTGTATGATATATATATATAATAAGTGAGGATGTGTATGTGATATATGATGTGATCCCTGTATGATATATATAGTAAGTGAGGATGTGTATGTGATATATGATGTGATCCCTGTATGATATATATATAATAAGTGAGGATGTGTATGTGATATATGATGTGATCCCTGTATGATATATATATAATAAGTGAGGATGTGTATGTGATATATGATGTGATCCCTGTATGATATATATATAATAAGTGAGGATGTGTATGTGATATATGATGTGATCCCTGTATGATATATATATAATAAGTGAGGATGTGTATGTGATATATGATGTGATCCCTGTATGATATATATATATAAAGTGAGGATGTGTATGTGATATATGATGTGATCCCTGTATGATATATATATAATAAGTGAGGATGTGTATGTGATATATGATGTGACTCCTGTATGATATATATATAATAAGTGAGGATGTGTATGTGATATATGATGTGATCCCTGTATGATGTATATATATAAGTGAGGATGTGTATGTGATATATGATGTGACCCCTGTATGATATATATAATAAGTGAGGATGTGTATGTGATATATGATGTGATCCCTGTATGATATATATATAATAAGTGAGGATGTGTATGTGATATATGATGTGATCCCTGTATGATATATATAATAAGTGAGGATGTGTATGTGATATATGATGTGATCCCTGTATGATATATATATATATATAAGTGAGGATGTGTATGTGATATATGATGTGACCCCTGTATGATATATATAATAAGTGAGGATGTGTATGTGATATATGATGTGATCCCTGTATGATATATATATATAATAAGTGAGGATGTGTATGTGATATATGATGTGACCCCTGTATGATATATATAATAAGTGAGGATGTGTACGTGATATTATATATATATATCATACAGGGATCACATCATATATCACATACACATCCTCACTTATTATATATATCATACAGGGGTCACATCATATGTCACATACACATCCTCACTTATATATATATATATCATACAGGGATCACATCATATATCACATACAAATCCTCACTTATTATATATATATATATCATACAGGGATCACATCATATATCACAAACACATCCTCACTTATTATATATATCATACAGGGATCACATCATATATCACATACACATCCTCACTTATTATATATATATATCATACAGGGATCACATCATATATCACATACACATCCTCACTTATTATATATATCATACAGGGGTCACATCATATCACATACACATCCTCACTTATTATATATATATATCATACAGGGATCACATCATATATCACATACACATCCTCACTTATATATATATATCATACAGGGATCACATCATATATCACATACACATCCTCACTTATTATATATATATATATATATCATACAGGGATCACATCACATATCACATACACATCCTCACTTATTATATATATATCATACAGGGATCACATCATATAAGTGAGGATGTGTATGTGATATGTGATGTGATCCCTGTATGATATATATATAAGTGAGGATGTGTATGTGATATATGATGTGATCCCTGTATGATATATATATATATAAGTGAGGATGTGTATGTGATATATGATGTGATCCCTGTATGATATATATATATATATAAGTGAGGATGTGTATGTGATATATGATGTGATCCCTGTATGACATATATATATATATATAATAAGTGAGGATGTGTATGTGATATGTGATGTGACCCCTGTATGATATATATAATAAGTGAGGATGTGTATGTGATATATGATGTGACCCCTGTATTATATATATATAATAAGTGAGGATGTGTATGTGATATATGATGTGATCCCTGTATGATATATATATAATAAGTGAGGATGTGTATGTGATATATGATGTGACCCCTGTATGATATATATAATAAGTGAGGATGTATATGTGATATATGATGTGATCCCTGTATGATATATATAATAAGTGAGGATGTGTATGTGATATATGATGTGACCCCTGTATGATATATATATATATATATAAGTGAGGATGTGTATGTGATATATGATGTGATCCCTGTATGATATATATAATAAGTGAGGATGTGTATGTGATATATGATGTGATCCCTGTATGATATATATAATAAGTGAGGATGTGTATGTGATATATGATGTGATCCCTGTATGATATATATATAATAAGTGAGGATGTGTATGTGATATATATATATCATACAGGGATCACATCATATATCACATACACATCCTCACTTATTATATATATATCATACAGGGGTCACATCATATATCACATACACATCCTCACTTATTATATATATATCATACAGGGATCACATCATATAAGTGAGGATGTGTATGTGATATGTGATGTGATCCCTGTATGATATATATATAAGTGAGGATGTGTATGTGATATATGATGTGATCCCTGTATGATATATATATAATAAGTGAGGATGTGTATGTGATATATGATGTGATCCCTGTATGATATATATAATAAGTGAGGATGTGTATGTGATATATGATGTGACCCCTGTATTATATATATAATAAGTGAGGATGTGTATGTGATATATGATGTGATCCCTGTATGATATATATAATAAGTGAGGATGTGTATGTGATATATGATGTGATCCCTGTATGATATATGTATAATAAGTGAGGATGTGTATGTGATATATATATATCATACAGGGATCACATCATATATCACATACACATCCTCACTTATTACATATATATCATACAGGGAGCACATCATATAATAAGTGAGGATGTGTATGTGATATATGATGTGATCCCTGTATGATATATATAATAAGTGAGGATGTGTATGTGATATATGATGTGATCCCTGTATGATATATATAATAAGTGAGGATGTGTATGTGATATATGATCCCTGTATGATATATATATATATATAAGTGAGGATGTGTATGTGATATATGATGTGATCCCTGTATGATATATATATAATAAGTGAGGATGTGTATGTGATATATGATGTGTTCCCTGTATGATATATATATATAATAAGTGAGGATGTATATGTGATATATGATGTGATCCCTGTATGATATATATATATATATATATATATATATATATATAATAAGTGAGGATGTGTATGTGATATCTGATGTGATCCCTGTATGATATATATATAAGTGAGGATGTGTATGTGATATATGATGTGTTCCCTGTATGATATATATATATATATATATATATATATATATATATATATATATATATAATAAGTGAGGATGTGTATGTGATATATGATGTGATCCCTGTATGATATATATATAATAAGTGAGGATGTGTATGTGATATATGATGTGATCCCTGTATGATATATATATATAAGTGAGGATTTGTATGTGATATATGATGTGATTCCTGTATGATATATATAATAAGTGAGGATGTGTATGTGATATATGATGTGATCCCTGTATGATATATATAATAAGTGAGGATGTGTATGTGATATGTGATCCCTGTATGATATATATAATAAGTGAGGATGTGTATGTGATATATGATGTGTTCCCTGTATGATATATATAATAAGTGAAGATGTGTATGTGATATATGATGTGATCCCTGTATGATATATATATAATAAGTGAGGATGTGTATGTAATATATGATGTGATCCCTGTATGATATATATAAGTGAGGATGTGTATGTAATATATGATGTGATCCCTGTATGATATATATAATAAGTGAGGATGTGTATGTGATATATATATATATCATACAGGGATCACATCATATATCACATACACATCCTCACTTATTATATATATCATACAGGGATCACATCATATATCACATACACATCCTCACTTATTATATATATATATATATCATACAGGGATCACATCATATATCACATACACATCCTCACTTATTATATATATCATACAGGGATCACATCATATATCACATACACATCCTCACTTATTATATATATCATACAGGGATCACATCATATGTCACATCCTCACTTATTATATATATATCATACAGGGATCACATCATATATCACATACACATCCTCACTTATTATATATATATCATACAGGGGTCACATCATATATCACATACACATCCTCACTTATATGATGTGATCCCTGTATGATATAGATATATAAGTGAGGATGTGTATGTGATATATGATGTGACCCCTGTATGATATATATATAATAAGTGAGGATGTGTATGTGATATATGATGTGATCCCTGTATGATATATATAATAAGTGAGGATGTGTATGTGATATATGATTTGATCCCTGTATGATATATATATATATATATAATAAGTGAGGATGTGTATGTGATATATGATGTGATCCCTGTATGATATATATATAATAAGTGAGGATGTGTATGTGATATATATATATCATACAGGGATCACATCATATATCACATACACATCTTCACTTATTATATATATCATACAGGGATCACATCATATATCACATACACATCCTCACTTATTATATATATATCATACAGGGGTCACATCATATATCACATACACATCCTCACTTATATGATGTGATCCCTGTATGATATAGATATATAAGTGAGGATGTGTATGTGATATATGATGTGACCCCTGTATGATATATATATAATAAGTGAGGATGTGTATGTGATATATGATGTGATCCCTGTATGATATATATAATAAGTGAGGATGTGTATGTGATATATGATTTGATCCCTGTATGATATATATATATATATATATATAATAAGTGAGGATGTGTATGTGATATATGATGTGATCCCTGTATGATATATATAATAAGTGAGGATGTGTATGTGATATATGATGTGACCCCTGTATGATATATATATAATAAGTGAGGATGTGTATGTGATATATGATGTGATCCCTGTATGATATATATATAATAAGTGAGGATGTGTATGTGATATGTGATGTGATCCCTGTATGATATATATATAATAAGTGAGGATGTGTATGTGATATGTGATCCCTGTATGATATATATATATATAATAAGTGAGGATGTGTATGTGATATATGATGTGATCCCTGTATGATATATATATATAATAAGTGAGGATGTGTATGTGATATATGATGTGATCCCTGTATGATATATATAATAAGTGAGGATGTGTATGTGATATATGATGTGATCCCTGTATGATATATATATAATAAGTGAGGATGTGTATGTGATATATGATGTGACCCCTGTATGATATATATAATAAGTGAGGATGTGTATGTGATATATGATGTGATCCCTGTATGATATATATATATATAATAAGTGAGGATGTGTATGTGATATATGATGTGATCCCTGTATGATATATATATAATAAGTGAGGATGTGTATGTGATATATGATGTGATCCCTGTATGATATATATAAGTGAGGATGTGTATGTGATATATGATGTGTTCCCTGTATGATATATATATATAATAAGTGAGGATGTGTATGTGATATATGATGTGATCCCTGTATGATATATATATGTGAGGATGTGTATGTGATATATGATCCCTGTATGATATATATATATAATTAGTGAGGATTTGTATGTGATATATGATGTGATTCCTGTATGATATATATATATATAATAAGTGAGGATGTGTATGTGATATATGATGTGATCCCTGTATAATATATATATAATAAGTGAGGATGTGTATGTGATATATGATGTGATCCCTGTATGATATATATATAATAAGTGAGGATGTGTATGTGATATATGATGTGATCCCTGTATGATATATATATAATAAGTGAGGATGTGTATGTGATATATGATGTGATCCCTGTATGATATATATAATAAGTGAGGATGTGTATGTAATATATGATGTGATCCCTGTATGATATATATAAGTGAGGATGTGTATGTAATATATGATGTGATCCCTGTATGATATATATAATAAGTGAGGATGTGTATGTGATATATATATATATCATACAGGGATCACATCATATATCACATACACATCCTCACTTATTATATATATCATACAGGGATCACATCATATATCACATACACATCCTCACTTATATATATATATCATACAGGGATCACATCATATAAGTGAGGATGTGTATGTGATATATGATGTGACCCCTGTATGATATATATATATATATAATAAGTGAGGATGTGTATGTGATATATGATGTG
>NW_026607764.1:15000-87500 GCF_029499605.1 Hyla sarda | reverse complement strand
TATACACCATGAGCATCTCCCTCTACTGCTATTACCTCTCCCTTTACACCATGAGCACCTCCCTCTACTGCTATTAACTCTCCCTATACATCATGAGCACCTCCCTCTACTGCTATTACCTCTCCCTATACACCATGAGCACCTCCCTCTACTGCTATTACCTCTCCCTATACACAATGAGCACCTCCCTCTACTGCTGACACCTCTCCCTTTACACCATGAGCATCTCCCTCTACTGCTATTACCTCTCCCTATACACCATGAGCATCTCCCTCTACTGCTATTACCTCTCCCTCTACACCATGAGCAACTCCCTCTACTGCTATTACCTCTCCCTATACACCATGAGCAACTCCCTCTACTGCTATTACCTCTCCCTATACACCATGAGCATCTCCATCTACTGCTATTACCTCTCCCTATACACCATGAGCACCTCCCTCTACTGCTATTACCTCTCCCTATACACCATGAGCATCTCCCTCTACTGCTATTAACTCTCCCTATACATCATGAGCACCTCCCTCTACTGCTATTACCTCTCCCTATACACCATGAGCACCTCCCTCTACTGCTATTACCTCTCCCTATACACAATGAGCACCTCCCTCTACTGCTGACACCTCTCCCTATACACCATGAGCTTTTCCCTCTACTGCTATTACCTCTCCGTGTACACCATGAGCAACTCCCTCTAATACTATTACCTCTCCCTATACACCATGAGCAACTCCCTCGATTGCTATTACCTCTCCCTGTACACCATGAGCACTTCCCTCTAATGCTACTACCTCTCCCTGTACACCATGAGCACTTCCCTCTAATGCTTATATCTCTCCCTATACACCATGAGCACTTCCCTCTAATGCTTTTACCTCTCCCTATACACCATGAGCACTTCCCTCTAATGCTTATACCTCTCCTTATACACCGCCATCACTGTAATGGATCTATAGATTCTGTCATAGGCAACAATTTCATCTCTACAATTTGTCATCATCTTTTTTTCCATTTTTAATCCCATTTATCCACATATTGTGTCCTGATATTTTGCTTCCCTAAATCTTCAGAAGTGAAGTCCAATATATCCTTTTACTATGATCAGGACTGTATCACATGTTATATTTACTTAGGGACCCTCCTTCTCTAATAAAGGTCTTGGCAGGAATATTCCCCTCCAGCTGATCCAGTTGTCTCCTCTTCCCCTCCAGCTGATCCAGTTGTCTCCTCTTCTCCTCCAGCTGATCCAGTTGTCTCCTCTTCCCCTCCAGCTGATCCAGTTGTCTCCTCTTCTCCTCCAGCTGATCCAGTTGTCTCCTCTTCCCCTCCAGCTGATCCAGTTGTCTCCTCTCCCCCTCCAGCTGATCCAGTTGTCTCCTCTTCCCCCTCCAGCTCATCCAGTTGTCTCCTCTTCCCCTCCAGCTCATCCAGTTGTCTCCTCTTCCCCTCCAGCTGATCCAGTTGTCTCCTCTCCTCCTCCAGCTGATCCAGTTGTCTCCTCTTCTCCTCCAGCTCATCCAGTTGTCTCCTCTTCTCCTCCAGCTCATCCAGTTGTCTCCTCTTCTCCTCCAGCTCATCCAGTTGTCTCCTCTTCCCCTCCAGCTGATCCAGTTGTCTCCTCTTCCCCTCCAGCTGATCCAGTTGTCTCCTCTCCTCCTCCAGCTGATCCAGTTGTCTCCTCTCCTCCTCCAGCTCATCCAGTTGTCTCCTCTTCTCCTCCAGCTGATCCAGTTGTCTCCTCTTCTCCTCCAGCTGATCCAGTTGTCTCCTCTTCCCCTCCAGCTGATCCAGTTGTCTCCTCTTCCCCTCCAGCTGATCCACTTGTCTGCTCTTCCCCTCCAGCTGATCCACTTGTCTGCTCTTCCCCTCCAGCTGATCCACTTGTCTCCTCTTCTCCTCCAGCTGATCCACTTGTCTCCTCTTCCCCTCCGGCTGATCCAGTTGTCTCCTCTTCCCCTCCGGCTGATCCGGTTGTCTCATCTTCTCCTCCGGCTGATCCACTTGTCTGCTCTTCCCCTCCAGCTGATCCAGTTGTCTCCTCTTCCCCTCCAGCTGATCCAGTTGTCTCCTCTTCCCCTCCAGCTGATCCAGTTGTCTCCTCTTCCCCTCCAGCTGATCCAGTTGTCTGCTCTTCCCCTCCAGCTGATCCAGTTGTCTCCTTCCCCCCCTCCAGCTGATCCAGTTGTCTCCTCTTCCCCTCCAGCTCATCCAGTTGTCTCCTCTTCCCCTCCAGCTGATCCACTTGTCTGCTCTTCCCCTCCAGCTGATCCACTTGTCTGCTCTTCCCCTCCAGCTGATCCACTTGTCTCCTCTTCTCCTCCAGCTGATCCAGTTGTCTCCTCTTCCCCTCCAGCTGATCCAGTTGTCTCCTCTTCCCCTCCAGCTGATCCAGTTGTCTCCTCTTCCCCTCCAGCTGATCCAGTTGTCTCCTCTTCCCCTCCAGCTGATCCAGTTGTCTCCTCTTCCCCTCCAGCTGATCCAGTTGTCTCCTCTTCCCCTCCAGCTGATCCAGTTGTCTCCTCTTCCCCTCCAGCTGATCCAGTTGTCTCCTCTCCTCCTCCAGCTGATCCAGTTGTCTCCTCTTCTCCTCCAGCTCATCCAGTTGTCTCCTCTTCTCCTCCAGCTCATCCAGTTGTCTCCTCTTCTCCTCCAGCTGATCCAGTTGTCTCCTCTTCCCCTCCAGCTGATCCAGTTGTCTCCTCTTCCCCTCCAGCTGATCCAGTTGTCTCCTCTTCCCCTCCAGCTGATCCAGTTGTCTGCTCTTCCCCTCCAGCTGATCCAGTTGTCTCCTTCTCCCCCTCCAGCTGATCCAGTTGTCTCCTTCTCCCCCTCCAGCTGATCCAGTTGTCTCCTCTTCTCCTCCAGCTGATCCAGTTGTCTCCTCTTCTCCTCCAGCTGATCCAGTTGTCTCCTCTTCCCCTCCAGCTGATCCGGTTGTCTCCTCTTCCCCTCCGGCTGATCCGGTTGTCTCATCTTCCCCTCCGGCTGATCCACTTGTCTGCTCTTCCCCTCCGGCTGATCCAGTTGTCTCCTCTTCCCCTCCAGCTGATCCAGTTGTCTCCTCTTCCCCTCCAGCTCATCCAGTTGTCTCCTCTTCCCCTCCAGCTGATCCACTTGTCTCCTCTTCCCCTCCAGCTGATCCACTTGTCTGCTCTTCCCCTCCAGCTGATCCATTTGTCTCCTCTTCTCCTCCAGCTGATCCAGTTGTCTCCTCTTCCCCTCCGGCTGATCCAGTTGTCTCCTCTTCCCCTGAATGACCCCAAGGATGGAGAAGGACAGGAATGAGATGACTAAGAGAATATTACACTTCACCTTGGAGATCCTCCACCTGCTGACCGGAGAGGTGAGGTGACCCATCTACATTTCTATCATCTTTATTGTAGGGAAGGGGAATCCATAATAGGAAGAATCCAGTGTCCTGTATAACAGCTCCCAGACCTTCCAGGTGAAGGAAAGAACCAGAAAACGGGAAGATCGGTCCCAATATGATCAGTCAGGGATCATGGGAACCAATGGGCCAATAGGAATGTTATAGGAGCAATGAGAACGGGAAGTAGGCAGGTTATACCGAGGAGGAGAGGAGCAGGAGGATCAGATGGAGAGGAGCAGGAGGATCAGATGGAGAGGAGCAGGAGGATCAGATGGAGAGGAGCAGGAGGATCAGATGGAGAGGAGCAGGAGGATCAGATGGAGAGGAGCAGGAGGATCAGATGGAGAGGAGCAGGAGGATCAGATGGAGAGGAGCAGGAGGATCAGATGGAGAGGAGCAGGAGGATCAGATGGAGAGGAGCAGGAGGATCAGATGGAGAGGAGCAGGAGGATCAGATGGAGAGGAGCAGGAGGATCAGATGGAGAGGAGCAGGAGGATCAGATGGAGAGGAGCAGGAGGATCAGATGGAGAGGAGCAGGAGGATCAGATGGAGAGGAGCAGGAGGATCAGATGGAGGAGGAGGAGAGGAGCAGAAGGATCAGATTGAGGAGGAGGAGGAGCAGGAGGATCAGATGGAGGAGGAGCAGGAGGATCAGATGGAGGAGGAGAGGAGCAGGAGGATCAGATGGAGGAGGAGAGGAGGAGGAGGATCAGATGGAGGAGGAGAGGAGCAGGAGGATCAGATGGAGGAGGAGAGGAGCAGGAGGATCAGATGGAGGGGGAGAGGAGCAGGAGGATCAGATGGAGGAGGAGAGGAGCAGGAGAATCAGATGGAGGAGGAGAGGAGCAGGAGGATCAGATGGTGGAGGAGAGGAGCAGGAGGATCAGATGGAGGAGGAGAGGAGCAGGAGGATCAGATGGAGGAGGAGAGGAGCAGGAGGATCAGATGGAGGAGGAGAGGAGCAGGAGGATCAGATGGAGGAGGAGAGGAGCTGGAGGATCAGATGGAGGAGGAGGAGAGGAGCTGGAGGATCAGATGGAGGAGGAGGAGAGGAGCTGGAGGATCAGATGGAGGAGGAGGAGAGGAGCTGGAGGATCAGATGGAGGAGGAGAGGAGCAGGAGGATCAGATGGAGGAGTGTGGTCTGGAGGACATTTCCATTAGATGACATCTATATGACACTATAACATGGAGGCATCTACTACATCTAGAGGAGAGAAGGTTTCTACCCCAACATAGAAGGGATTCTTTCCTGTAAGAGCAGTGAGATTATGGAGAAGTGTAATAGTCCCGAGGGGCCGGGATGTCTTTCCTGAGTCTTGTTATATTACAAGTTATTGGAGGAGGTTTCTGGTTGTTGCTCCAGGGATTTAGTGTCTCTCTCCATACACAGGATTATACCATAGTGAAGAAGACATCAGGGGAGTGTGTGGCCCCCAGCAGCCATCTCCATGAGTCAGGAGGACAGAGCAGGGCCCGGGGCCCCATCACGGAGCCTCCACCTCACTCACTGATACATGAGGAGAAGATCCTAGAACTCATCCACAGGATCACTGAGCTGCTTACTAGAGAGGTGACCCTGCTGGACATTATACAGTAATGGAGGGGTCTGGTGATGATTAGAGAGGTGACCCTGCTGGGACATTATACAGTAATGGAGGGGTCTGGTGATGACTGGAGAGGTGACACTACTGGACATTATACAGTAATGGAGGGGTCTGGTGATGATTAGAGAGGTGACACTGCTGGGACATTATACAGTAATGAAGGGGTCTGGTGATGATTAGAGATGTGACACTGCTGGACATTATACAGTAATGGAGGGGTCTGGTGATGACTGGAGAGGTGACCCTGCTGGACATTATATAGTAATGGAGGGGTCTGGTGATGACTGGAGAGGTGACACTGCTGGACATTATATAGTAATGGAGGGGTCTGGTGATGACTGGAGAGGTGACACTGCTGGGACATTATATAGTAATGGAGGGGTCTGGTGATGAGAGGTGACCCTGCTGGGACATTATACAGTAATGGAGAGGTCTGGTGATGACTGGAGAGGTGACACTGCTGGGACATTATACAGTAAAGGAGGGGTCTGGTGATGATTAGAGAGGTGACACTGCCTGGACATTAATCATCACCAGACCCCTCCATTACTGTATAATGTCCCAGCAGTGTCACCTCTCCAGTCATCACCAGACCCCTCCATTACTATATAATGTCCAGCAGTGTCACCTCTCCAGTCATCACCAGACCCCTCCATTACTATATAATGTCCCAGCAGTGTCACCTCTCTAATCATCACCAGACCCCTCCATTACTGTATAGAGAGGTGACACTGCTGGGACATTATACAGTAATGGAGGGGTCTGGTGATGACTGGAGAGGTGACACTGCTGGGACATTATATAGTAATGGAGGGGTCTGGTGAGGATTAGAGAGGTGACACTGCTGGGACATTATACAGTAATGAAGGGGTCTGGTGATGATTAGAGATGTGACCCTGCTGGACATTATATAGTAATGGAGGGGTCTGGTGATGACTGGAGAGGTGACCCTGCTGGGACATTATATAGTAATGGAGGGGTCTGGTGATGACTGGAGAGGTGACACTGCTGGGACATTATACAGTAATGGAGGGGTCTGGTGATGATTAGAGATGTGACACTGCTGGACATTATACAGTAATGGAGGGGTCTGGTGATGACTGGAGAGGTGACCCTGCTGGACATTATATAGTAATGGAGGGGTCTGGTGATGACTGGAGAGGTGACACTGCTGGACATTATATAGTAATGGAGGGGTCTGGTGATGACTGGAGAGGTGACACTGCTGGGACATTATACAGTAATGGAGGGGTCTGGTGATGATTAGAGAGGTGACACTGCCTGGACATTAATCATCACCAGACCCCTCCATTACTGTATCATGTCCCAGCAGTGTCACCTCTCCAGTCATCACCAGACCCCTCCATTACTATATAATGTCCCAGCAGTGTCACCTCTCTAATCATCACCAGACCCCTCCATTACTGTATAGAGAGGTGACACTGCTGGGACGTTATACAGTAATGGAGGGGTCTGGTGATGACTGGAGAGGTGACACTGCCTGGACATTATACAGTAATGGAGGGGTCTGGTGATGATTAGAGAGGTGACACTGCTGGGATATTATACAGTAATGGAGGGGTCTGGTGATGACGGTATCATTGTGTGTCAGGTTCCTATAAGGTGTCAGGATGTGGCGGTCTATTTCTCCATGGAGGAGTGGGAGTATGTAGAAGGACACAAGGATCTGTACCAGGACATAGTCATGATGGAGGATCACCGGCCCCTCACATCACAAGGTAAGAAGAGACATATATATAGATATCACTCTCACTACCTAGTAACATAGAAATCTATCCAGCAGGTGATATATTCATTCCCTGTGTGTTCACTACAGATGGATTTATTGATTTAAATCCACCCGAGAGGTGTCCCCGCCCTCTGTTTTCCCAGGACTGTCCAGAGGGAAATGTCCCAGAAAACCATCAGGTAATTGAACTTAGTCTCCCCAGAATATAAAGTGATTGAACCCAACATCATTTACATTTATTCTTGTGTATTTAGGGCAAAGATCTGATTGATATTAAGGTTGTGGTTATAGATGAAGAAGAAGAAGAGACGGGTGTCATGGCCGATCAGCAGTGTAAGGAGGAGGACACTTTCATAGTTGGTAAAATGTTCCCTAGATACTACATCCATAATGTGATCACCACGTAAAGACAAATAGTCCCTGTGTGTTCCCTACAGATGGAGTATTTGATAGAAATCCACCCGAGAGGTGTCCCCGTCCCCTGTATTCCCAGGACTGTCCAGAGGGAAATGTCCCAGAGAACCATCAGGTAGATAGCGCTAAAGTCTACTCAAAATTTGATCATAAAGTAATTAAACACAACATTATTTACATTTGTTCTTGTCTATTTAGGGTGAAGATCTGATGGATATTAAGGTTGAGGTTATAGATGAAGAAGAGGAGGAGACGGGTGTCATGGCCGATCAGCAGTGTAAGGAGGAGGAGACTTTCTATGGTTGAAAAAAAGTGGAACATTTAATCTCCTGACATTTTCGATTCCTGTAGGCAACACACTAATGGGTTAAAGTATTCTCATTGGCCCCGGTCAGAAGGTGTAAACTAGGAGTAAACAGATAAAACACAATAATTCCCAACACCTGGTGACCTGTTATAAATAACCAAGAAACCACCAGAAGACGGAATGTATGCAGCAATAGAAGTTTATTGGGTGGGATGATATTGTGCCGCCTACAGACTCCAGGAAATGACAATTTCAGTAAACTCTCCTTCCTGGTTGTCCTCCGGCAGCTCATGAATGGGACATTCAAAGCAATGAAAGCTCCTTGGAGAACTCTAATGCCAAAGGCCAAGATGTCTCCTCTGTAGTGTCTGATAAAGGTAGATGATGACCACGTGGAAGTCTAACACAACTGCTCCAGAGTATCCAATAGCATCTCTCTGCCCATGAGGAGCCTCCATGTGGTAGAATGTGTCCTGACAGCCCACCAGATAGAAGACCCCCATAGAGTATCCAATAGCATCTCTCTGCCCATGAGGAGCCTCCATGTGGTAGAATGTGTCCTGACAGCCCACCAGATAGAAGACCCCCATAGAGGAGCCTGTTCTGATGACCTCCTTATTCCATCTTCATTGGTCCTGTCGTCCTGGTTTGTGCCTTGGAACTGGATGATAAGTTCTTTATTCCTTCTATGGGAGGCCGATCCCTCTAGGTAAGTAGATGAAGCCTTCATGACCTCCCACAGGGGAAGTTACTGCCACGAGACTCCTGCAGGAAGTACAATTTCTCGGTTCACGTTCATGGTGGAGGATACGTTAGGTAAGAATCTTGGCACAGTGCGGAGAATAGCTGTATCCGGAAGGATCCTTAGATATGGCTCTATGTATGACAGAGCTTGTAGCTCACTTATCCACCTCGCTGATGTGATGGCTACTAGGAACAACGTCTTTACAGAGAGACGCTTCATACTGGAGGAGTCAGAAGAATCATCGCACCATTGCTACATCCCGAGAGGATACCAGACCATGATAAGGAGGTCATAACCTATGGATGGCTTTGACTTATCAGGATATGAGAGAAGATGTGGAAAATATTCTCCCAGAAAAGCATTTTCAGCTGTAGCATGGACCTTTAGGGTGTTAGACTTGAGACCCTCCTGTAAAAACTTTAGTAAATAAGCCACTTGTTCAGCAGGACTCCGGGTGCTGTATACAGTTTCCATACTCTGGAATTACCTTTCCGGGTCTTTAGCTTTGTGGAGGCAAAAAAATCTTCCACCACCTCATCAGACAATCCCGGTTTCTTCATAGATGTGCGTTCATATGCCAAGGTGGGAGTCTGGTTCATTTCTGACTGTAGAAGCCAGACAATGTTAGCTGACAGCTTGAGGAATTTGTTACTCGATAAACTCAGCGCTGGTGGATACCAAGCCCGGCACGGCCAGAGGCAGAATGGTGCCAGCTTTGGCTTTGCCACCTCAAATCTTCTTCCTCATTTGTGGGATTGGAGGAAACATGTTATTGAAATGCCTGTCCATTTGAAGGAGAGGCCATCCACCACCAGAGGGTAATCTTCCCTGGATATAGAGCAAAGCTGTCGGGTTGTGTGGTGTGGCCATCACCTCTATGCTTGGAATGCCCCTTTTTTCCATATAATATGGAATACCGCCTAGCCTAGTTTCCACTCTATTGGTCGCAGGAAATCTGGCTAAGTCAGTCTGTCTTGATGTTTAATGTGCTGCTGATAAGAACTTCCATGAGGGAGAGAAGGTTGTTGTCTGCCCAGGACATTTACCAGGCACATATATCCTGTAGCTGCATGCCTCTCGTTCTATAAGCACCACAGCCACAATCAGAGGCATCAGAGGAACCAGGAGCATGACCTGTTGAACCTGGACTATAGAGAGCCACCACCTTAGATCTTTCTTGACTTCTGTAGATATCACCGGGGTGGAATCAATGGAATATGATGTTGTAGAACTTCAATCTGGGCCTTGGCCCAAGCCACCACTTCTATGGCTGAGGTCAGGAGACCAAACCCCCTCATAGCGAAGTGTAGACTGCTGGGAGCGTCTTCTGAATCCTGTCCCTGGAGGCCGAGGATCATTTCTGGGGTATTTAGCACAAACCAAAGGTAACTTTGTGGAGGGAATCAATAGAGACTTCTTTACATTCACTAAGAAGCCATGGTCCATCAGAGTCTGCAGAATGATGCAACGATGATGGTGGCCTCTGGATGATGCGAAGATGATGGTGGCCTCTGGATGATGTGAAGATGATGGTGGCTTCTGGATGGTGTGAAGATGGTGGCCTCTGGATGGTGTGAAGATGGTGGCCTCTGGACGATGCGAAGATGATGGTGGCCTCTGGATGATGTGAAGATGATGGTGGCCTCTGGATGATGCGAAGATGATGGTGGCCTCTGGATGATGCGAAGATGATGGTGGCCTCTGGATGATGCGAAGATGATGGTGGCCTCTGGATGATGCGAAGATGATGGTGGCCTCTGGATGATGCGAAGATGATGGTGGTGACCTCTGGATGATGCGAAGATGATGGTGGTGACCTCTGGATGATGTGATGATGATGATGATGGTGGTGGACTCTGGATGATGTGAAGATGACGGTGACCTCTGGATGATGCTCGCTCTCTAGCCAGTCGACTCAGTTTGGTGTTACAAAGATGTCTTGGAGTCTGAGAGCAGCAGTGAGGACCTACTACAATCTTTTGGAGAACATCGGATTCTTAAGAGAAGACAAGAAAACTGCAAATGAAGTGTCTGATGCTGGAGGAGAAGGGCGTCTCGCCACGTGGAGATTGGCGTCTCGCCACGTGGAGATTGGCGTCTCGCCACGTGGAGATTGGCGTCTCGCCACGTGGAGATTGGCGTCTCGCCACGTGGAGATTGGCGTCTCGCCACGTGGAGATTGGCGTCTCGCCACGTGGAGATTGGCGTCTCGCCACGTGGAGATTGGCGTCTCGCCACGTGGAGATTGGCGTCTCGCCACGTGGAGATTGGCGTCTCGCCACGTGGAGATTGGCGTCTCGCCACGTGGAGATTGGCGTCTCGCCACGTGGAGATTGGCGTCTCGCCACGTGGAGATTGGCGTCTCGCCACGTGGAGATCGGCGTCTCGCCGCGCTTCTTCCTTCTTCCAGCATTAGGAACTGCAAAAATTATGGAGTAACCCCTCTAGAGCCCCCATGGAGAAACTACAGAAAGAGTATGTAAACAAGTTGACTGGAGCTTTTGTTTGGTGACTTTTCTTCCCACCATGGAGCACCTACCCTCCTGTGGGGATCAAGAAGCAGGAAATATCCAGGAAATATCCTACCTCGCTGGATATTTCCTGCTTCATGCTCCTAGAATCAGGCCGGTGGCACTGCCGGCCAGTCCGTGCGGGGTGTGAGAGACGCAGCGGAGGTGAGCCGTCCCATCTTCTCTCTGTTGCTCCTGTGGGGATCCTTTTATAAAATGGGGCTATTTTGTTTGCCCCTGAACTGTCTTCTCTAGTTGTTTTATTTTTAATTTTTTTTATCAGAAAATGTCATTAAACTTTAAAGCACACAAAAACAAAAAACAAACCAAAAAAGAACCCCCCCCCCCCCCCATCCCACCCTCCCCCCAGCCCTTGTGTCCTTTCTTTGCAGTAGGGAAAAGCAGAACAATATCATGAAAAATAATGCAGTACAATACAATAAATCAGCCCACATATAAGAAGCATGGTCAAGGCAAAAAAAAGCATATGTAAAAATACAGTGGGAACTAGTGTAATATAAAATAACACTAGAGGGGGCAACAACAAATGGCATACACAACCCATACATAGGGAACCGAAAATTAGACAGCAGAACACACCAATAGTCACAAAACGACAATGTAGATGAAACAAGAAGAGGCCACAAAAAAACGTAGACAGTATTAGTGGTCAGACCCCTCCGACCACCCCAAAAGCACCTCCATAGGAGTTCTCTGCAAATAAGTGGATGGCAAACCAGGGGTATCGATCCAAGGTCCCCAAATGGACTCAAATTTACGTAAGGCTTTTCTTTTAAGATATACACCTTTTTCCAGTCTAATGATATGATTCAATTTTATAGTCAACCCAGAAATAGTAGGTGGAGAGGCTCGCAATAAATGCTGTGCAATTTAATTTACAAGCTTGGTATAAAATCCTACTAATACCAATGTACAAGCCCCCATCCTCATCCAGTCCATCTAAATATCCCAAGACACACGTCAAGGTGGACAGACTGAACGGACAACCATACACTCTCCTAATCAACTTTCCCACATCATTCCAAAATTGTGTAAGATGAGTACAGTCCCACATCACATGACGCAAGTGAGCATCGGGCAAGGAACAACGGGGACAGCAGGAATCTGGCTGTACCCCAATCCTATGCAGAAATGCGTGAGTACAATGAGTACAATACACCCGATGTAGTAGGAACATTTGGGACACCCGGTGGGCCTAGGGCACGACAAGCCACGGGGTCATAGTTAAAATCTGTGTCCACTGCTCATCTGATATAGGACCCACATTCACCTCCCATTTTTAATACTCAACAGATAGGTCTCATGATACGAGGACACCAATTCCCTATACAGCACAGAGATCACACCTTAAGTCGAGAACTGAATGAACAAATCATTTACCACTACGAATGAGTGCTCACAAGTCCGAGACTGCGCATAGTTGCAAGGGCAAGTTGCAATTGTAGGTAACAATAAAAAAAATTTATGAGGTAGAATAAGCAAATGACTTCAAAATCGGCCCATCGTACACCTCGGAGAGATATAAAATCCCATTTGTAATTCAAAGGGGGATGTCAGGTAATGAACATAGTTCAGGTAGACCAGGATTATGCCAATGAGGAGAATATGTAACAAAAACAGGATAGTGCAGAAGAGTCTTACATTTCATCCATACCTTACGGATAAGGATAAAGGTAGGAGGGAGGTCTGGGGGGGCGAGTCTGATCAGCCATTTCCAGCAGATAAATAGGGGTCATTTTACCAATGCGCCTGGGAACTAAATCTCTCGTACGCCCCATAGTAGCAAATTGCGCCCACCCCTCCAACTGTTGAACCTGTGATGCTAAAAAGTATTTCCAAGGATTTGGAATAGACAAACCACTTGGCAATGTTTCAAGACTGATCCTAGCCAGGTTGCCATCCTAAATAAGCTCCCAAAACAAGGACTGAAACCTAAGAAAATATTTAATAGGAATCCAGACAAGGGTGTTATGTAAAATATACAAAATCTGGGGCATAGGAACCATTTTAATGAAGTTAGATCTACTCACCATAGATAGGAGGAGCTTACGCCAAGTAACTGCGGTCTAGTAGCGGAACAATGTCTTCTCTAGTTTGAGGAAATAAAAAAGGCTTATACCTCTTCTCCTGACACGACTGCTCCACAATCTCAATGGCTCCTTTTTTGGTTGTGAAGAAGCCTATATTTTCTGAACTTTTAAGATGTCATTTTGTTTGGGCCAAAAAAGGGAAGATGGATATAAGGACAAAAAACTATTTTTAGTAGGGTATCTTCTGCCCCCTGCTTGGGCCTGAGGCCTCTATGAGCAGCATTGGATATGGCCATAGCACAGGAGTGTAGTACGTCAATATGGTGGTCACACCGGAGATCTGCCGCTGCCTTCATCATTGTATCGTATCATCTTCCCTGAAAACCCCTTCTGGATCCTGAGCTAAAAGTCAAATATGCAGGGACCTGGACACTGGAACGGAACCAGAAGCCTTGTGAATATGGTCTGACTTTCTGTCTATAAGGACAGGCTATAAGGACGACTATGAGGGCAGCTATGAGGACAGGCTATAAGGATGACTATGAGGACGACTATGAGGGCAGCTATAAGGACGACTATGAGGACAGGCTATAAGGACGACTATGAGGACAGGCTATAAGGACGACTATGAGGACAGGCTATAAGGACGACTATGAGGGCAGCTATAAGGATGACAATGAGGGCAGCTATGAGGACAGGCTATAAGGATGACTATGAGGACAACTTTTCAGATTTTGACAGCTGCAAGGACGACTATGAGGGCAGCTATAAGGATGACAATGAGGGCAGTTATGAGGACAGGCTATAAGGACGACTATGAGGGCAGCTATAAGGACGACTATGAGGACAGGCTATAAGGACGACTATGAGGACAGACTATAAGGACGACTATGAGGACAGGCTATAAGGACAACTATGAGGGCAGCTATGAGGACAGGCTATAAGGACAACTATGAGGGCAGGCTATAAGGACGACTATGAGGGCAGCTATAAGGACGACTATGAGGGTGGCTATAAGGACGACTATGAGGGCGGCTATGAGGACAGGCTATAAGGACGACTATGAGGGCAGCTATAAGGATCACTATGAGGGCGACTATAAGGACGACTGAGGGCAGCTATGAGGACAGGCTATAAGGACGACTATGAGGGCATCTATAAGGATGACTATGAGGGCGGCTATGAGGACAGGCTATAAGGACAACTATGAGGACAGGCTATAAGGACAACTATGAGGGCAGGCTATAAGGACGACTATGAGGGCAGCTATAAGAACAGGCTATGAGGACGACTATGAGGGCGGCTATGAGGACAGGCTATAAGGACGACTATGAGGGCAGCTATAAGGATGACTATGAGGACAGGCTATAAGGACGACTATGAGGGCAGCTATAAGGATGACTATGAGGGCGGCTATGAGGGCAGGCTATAAGGACGACTATGAGGGCAGCTATAAGGAAGACTATGAGGACAGGCTATAAGGATGACTATGAGGGCAGCTATAAGGAAGACTATGAGGACAGGCTATAAGGATGACTATGAGGGCAGCTATGAGGACAGGCTATAAGGACAACTATGAGGACAGGCTATAAGGACAACTATGAGGGCAGGCTATAAGGACGACTATGAGGGCAGCTATAAGGACAGGCTATGAGGACGACTATGAGGGCGGCTATGAGGACAGGCTATAAGGACGACTATGAGGGCAGCTATAAGGATGACTATGAGGACAGGCTATAAGGACGACTATGAGGGAAGCTATAAGGATGACTATGAGGGCGGCTATGAGGACAGGCTATAAGGACGACTGAGGGCAGCTATGCGGACAGGCTATAAAGACGACTATGAGGGCAGCTATAAGGAAGACTATGAGGACAGGCTATAAGGATGAATATGAGGGCAGCTATGAGGACAGGCTATAAGGAAGACTATGATGACAGGCTATAAGGACGACTATGAGGGCAGCTATGAGGACAGGCTATAAGGACGACTATGAGGGCAGCTATAAGGAAGACTATGAGGACAGGCTATAAGGATGACTATGAGGACAGGCTATAAGGACGACTATGAGGGCAGCTATAAGGATGACTATGAGGACAGGCTATAAGGACGACTATGAGGGCAGCTATAAGGATGACTATGAGGGCGGCTATGAGGACAGGCTATAAGGACGACTGAGGGCAGCTATGCGGACAGGCTATAAAGACGACTATGAGGGCAGCTATAAGGAAGACTATGAGGACAGGCTATAAGGATGACTATGAGGGCAGCTATGAGGACAGGCTATAAGGAAGACTATGATGACAGGCTATAAGGACGACTATGAGGGCAGCTATGAGGACAGGCTATAAGGACGACTATGAGGGCAGCTATAAGGACAGGCTATAAGGACGACTATGAGGACAGGCTATAAGGACGACTATGAGGGCAGCTATTAGGACAGGCTATAAGGACGACTATGAGGACAGGCTATAAGGACGACTATGAGGGCAGCTATAAGGACAGGCTATAAGGACGACTATGAGGACAGGCTATAAGGACGACTATGAGGGCAGCTATAAGGACAAGCTATAAGGATGACTATGAGGACAACTTTTCAGATTTTGACAGCTGCAAGGTCAACTTTAGGATGTCGCTCCCATTCTGCTGACACCTCAGGATCTAACCATTAAAGGAGATGTCCAGTGCTCACTTTTCTTATTGTATCCGTTTCGGGCTGCAAAAGAAAAAGAAAATAAGCTTTCTCTTGCCTACCTAGGCTCCCCCGGTGCTCCGGTACAGGCGTTCGGTCCCCGGGCTGTATTCTTCTTACTTCCTGTTAGCCCGACACATCACACAGAGCTTCAGCCTATCACTGGCCGAGGCGGGACATCGCTGCGGCTGGTGATAGGCTGAAGCTCCGTGTGCCGGGCTAAGAGGAAGTAAGAAGAATACAGCCCCGGGACCGAACGCCTGTACCGGAGCACCGGGGGAGCCTAGGCAGGTAAGAGAAAGTTTGTTTTCTTTTATTTAGCAGCCCGGAACAGATACAATAAGAAAAGTGAGCACCGGACATCTCCTTTAAGTGGACTTGACCTTTGCCCCAGCATCAGTCCTTTCAGGGTTAGACCAAGCCTTGAGTGTGAGATGAGATGGAAGAACTTTATTAGGGTTGAAGTAGAAGAAAGACAAATCCTTTTTATATTTATTAGACGCATTCAAGAGTATATTTCAAAGCACTAACAAATGTGAGAAACGTAACCATTACCCATCATCCCTGTAGAGAGCAGAGTAGAGTGCAGGGGTGAGGGGAAAAGGGTGAGGGGCCAAGGAAACCTCTAGTGTGTGTGTGTGTGTGTGTGTGTATATATATATATATATATATATATATATATATATATATATACACACAGCCAACACACAGATGGGGAAAGGACTGAGGAAACCTCTAGTGTATGTATGTGTATATATATATATATATACACAGCCAACACACAGATGACCAAGGAGACCTCCAGAGTATAGAGATCTGACCCCACTACCTTCATGTCCGAGAAGAGAAGGAAATACGTCTTCTGTGGTTTCTTTGGCTATTTATACCCGGTCACCAGGGGTTGTCTATTTGGATAATTCTGTGGTTTATTTTACATTTACTCCTTGGTTACACCCCTCTATATGGGGCCAAAGAGAGGGGCCCCTTCATGTGCTGCCATAGGACCACCAGGGGTCCTGTGCTGAGGGTCACCTACATACTACACCCATCATCTCATCACATACAATGGATTTCATCACTGTGTGTTCTCTACAGATGCCATCAGAAATCCACCCGAGAGGTGTCCCCGCCCTCTGTATTCCCAGGACTGTCCGGAGGGAAATGTCCCAGAGAAGCATCAGGTAGATGAGGCTAAAGTCTCCCTAATATAAGACCATAAGGTATTTGAAGCCGAGTTAATTTGCTTTTGTATTTTTCTTGTCTGTTTAGGGTGAAGATCTGATGGATATTAAAGTTGAGGTTATAGATGATGAAGAAGAGGAAACGGATTTCAGGGCCAATCAGCAGCGTAAGGAGGGGGAGACTTTCATTGGTTGATAATAAGGACACCTGTTTTGAGGGTCTCCTAGATCCATCATCTGATCATCACATGGAAATAAACTAATCATTCCCTGTGTGTTCCCTACAGATGGATATAGAGGAGGTGATGTATTCATTCCCTGTGTGTTCCCTACAGATGGAGTCATGGATAGAAATCCACCCGAGAGGTGTCCCCGCCCTCTGTATTCCCAGGACTGTCCAGAGGGAAATGTTCCAGAGAAGCATCAGGTAGATGAGGCTGATCCTATATCTCTATAGGGGGGTCCTGCAGTCATAGATTTTGGGGGTCTCTGTTGCTCCTCCTGTCTGCTGTATTGTAGTGAATTGTTCTATATGTCAATCCAGGGGGGAGATCTGACTAATAATAAAGTGGAGGATGAAGAAGAGAGGATGAGGGGCCATCACCCGTGTATGAGGGAAGTGAAGGAGGAAATTCCAGGAGGTGTTACCCCAGGTATGTAATAATGCCAGGAGGTGTTACCCCAGGTATGTAATAATGCCAGGAGGTGTTACCCCAGGTATGTAATTATGCCAGGAGGTGTTACCTCAGGTATGTAATTATGCCAGGAGGTGTTACCTCAGGTATGTAATAATGCTTACCCCAGGTATGTAATTATGCCAGGAGGTGTTACCCCAGGTATGTAATAATGGATTTACAGAGGGAATTCGGATGTTTCTTTAGGTTAGGCTCCACCTTAGATCTACATTACAATAATCCTTCAGACCTGTTTCCTGCCGGATTTACTTATGATTTCGGCTTTAAAAAAACTGCATTATAAACTGCTTGTGTGTTTTCAGCCCAATAGGAATGTTATACATTTTTATCAAAAACCACAGTCAATTTTTTTTTTGCCCTAACAGAACATCCTTATTTATACTTCCATAAAAACGTATTATCCTTGAATTATAAAGCAGAAGATGATCTTGTGCCGCACTCTCCAGGAGACCTCCTCACCCTTAATGAAGATCCAGAGGGTTCCCAAAGAAATGAATGTGGGAAACAATTTATAAAAAGCTCAGGTCTTACACACAGAAGAATTAACAAACGAACAAAGCCGTATACATGCTGTCAGTGTGGGAAATGTTTTGCCGGGAAAAAAACTTTTCTTAAGCATCAACAAAATCATGGACGAAAGACGCCGTATCCATGTCCAGTATGTGGGAAATATATTTCATTAAAATCAAATCTAGTAAAACATTTGAGAATTCACACAGGAGAGAAGCCGTATTCGTGTTCAGTATGTGGGAAATGTTTTGCAAATAAATCAAATCATATTAGACATGAAAGAAGTCACACAGAAGATAAGCCGTTTCCATGTTCAGAATGTGGGAAAAGTTTTATATCAAGACAACATCTTGAAAAACATGAGCGAACTCACACTGGAGAGAAGCCATTTGCATGTTCAGAATGTGGCAAATGTTTTACAACAAAAACAAGTCTTGTGAAACATGAGAGAGGTCACACCGAAGACAGACCGTATCCATGTTCAGAATGTGGAAAAAGTTTTACAACAAACTCTCATCTTGTAAAACATGTGAGAATTCACACAGGAGAGAAGCCGTATCCATGTTCAGAATGTGGGAAAAGTTTTATTACTAAAGACAGACTCAAGGTTCATCAGAGATTTCACACAGGAGAGAAACCATTTACATGTTCAGAATGCGGGAAATGTTTTTCATCAAAATCAAATCTTGTCAAACATGAGAGAAGTCACTCAATAGATAAACAATTTCCATGTTTAGATTGTGGGAAGTGTTTTTTATCAAAATCAAATCTTGTTATACACCAGAGAATTCACACAGGAGAGAAGCCGTTTCCATGTTCAGAATGTGGAAAAGGTTTTTACACTAAAGACAAACTCAGGGTCCATGAGAGAATTCACACAGGGGAGAAACCATATCCATGTTCAGAATGTGGGAAATGTTTTACATCAAAATCACATCTTGTAAGTCATAAGAGAATTCATGATGGAGAAAAGCCGTATTCATGTTCACAATGTGGAAAATGTTATACATCAAAATCACATCTTGTAAATCATATGAGAAGTCACACAGGAGAGAAGCCATTTTTATGTTTAAAATGTGGAAAATGTTTTATGACTAATTCAGATCTTATTAGACACGAGAGATGTCACACAGGAGATAAGCCGTATTCATGTTCAGAATGTAGAAAAAGTTATACATCAAATTCACATCTTGTAAATCATAAGAGAATTCATACAGGAGAGAAGCCGTATTCATGTTCACAATGTGGCAAATATTTCACAGATAAGTCAAATCTTACCAGACATGAGAGAAGTCACATGGCAGAAAAGCTATTTATATGTTCAGAGTGTGGGAAATGTTTTATTACTGAAGCAAAACTCGACGATCATCAGAGAAGGCATACAGGAGAGAAACCATATATATGTTCAGATTGTGGGAAATGTTTTCTAGAAAAATCAAGTCTTGCTAGACATGAGAGAAGTCACACAGGAGAAAAGCCGTATCCATGTTCAGCATGTGGGAAAAGTTTTACAGACAAGTCAAATCTAGTTAGACATAGGAAAATACATGAGAGAAACATGAGCGAAAATGGTTTATAAATAGATCACTAAAGAGAGTGTCCTTGTACATGTTTAGGATTAGGAAACCACATTGTGGTTGATATCTGCATCCAAATCTGACACTTAATTTTTTTTTTTACAATGGTTCTACGAGACACAATGTGGATCCCAAACAAGTGCAGTAACCTAAAAGAAAAGGAAAACCAACTAAATCGTAGATAGCAAAATCTGTGACTCTTTGGCAATTTAGATATGAAAATGTGAAATAGAAAATGTAAACTAATATACAGTTTAATGGCAAGCCAACTACAACATGTTCAGAATGTGGGAAATGTTTTATTACTAAAACCAAACTATGGGATCCTCGGACAACACACGAGAGAAGAAGCTATTGCAGAATGTGGGAAAAGACAAGAAAAGTCACACAGGAAAGAATGCGTAATATTGTTCAGAATGTGGAAAATGTTTTGTAAAGAATTAAAATTGTGTTAGACGAGAAGTAACACAGGAGAAAAGGCGTCATGTTCAGTATGTGGGAAAATTTTAATAAAGTCAAAAACGTTTTTCTTGTTAAAATTTAATTTTTTTTCCATTATCCAAGAACAAAACAAATATAGAAAAAAAGTTAGAAATATAATCGCCTTCACCAACAGGACCCCCCAAATGTTATGATGAGGACCCGCTACCCTCCGAGCAAGAAAGGAAATGTAGTGTATAAATATAATAATGTCTGGAAAAAGATACCCCCACCAAAGGGCGACCAGGAGGGTGACCCTTTTCCTGCCTTTTCAGCAGGATCCTGATCCCATCCCAATCCTGACCCTGAACCCTGACCCCATCCTGATCCTAACCCCATCCAAATCCTTAACCTATCCTGATTCTGACCCCAACCCCAGACCCCATCCTGACCCTAACCCTGACCCCATCCCGACACTACCCACTGACCCCATCCAAATCCTAACCCTATCCCGATTCGGACCCCAACCCCAGACCCCATTCCGATCCTGACCCTAACCCCAGACCTGATCCTGACCCTAACCCCAGACCCCATCCCAATCCTGACCCTATCCTGACCCCAACCTGATCCTAACCCAGACCCCATTCCAATCCTGATCCCAGCTCGATCCTAACCCTGACCCCAGACCCTATCCCGATCATGACTCCATCCCGATCCGAACCCTGACCCCATCCCTATCCTGACCCCAAACCCAATCCTGACCCCTGACCTGATCCTGACCCCATCCCGATCCTAACCCCAGACCCCATCTCAATTCTGACCCCCAAGGCTATCCCCTGAGTCCCCTCTCAGTCTGTAGGATAATAACCACAAGATGTAAAACTTTATCTGTATCTTGAAGCAAGAACAAGATCTCCCTGGGATACATTGATGATTTGTGCCCCGTTATGGTTCAATCACCAGTGCAAAAAGGAGGGGAGAGAGAGGAGATGATTGGTCCCGGCAGATCCCCCTGAACGATCGTCATTCACCACTGTGTATACTACATCCCTCCCAAATACCAAAGATATTCCCGCTCCAGCCTCGGTATCATGTGACAACAGGATTGAGAAGAAGCCCCCTTTAAATATGAAGTGTTGTAGCCCTACCTGGGATATGCTGGTCTTGGTGTATGAAGTGCGGTATAATTGGGAGAATGTATCTTTGTTATATCACCTGTTGTTTAAATCAAGTTTTTATATTAAAAAACACCAAAAATTCCTAAAAAATCTGTTTATTTATTTATTTTAGTATTCAAACACAACTTTATTAAAGGTTGTAAAAGACAGAAAAACAGGGCTGTGCATTACAAAGTCAGCAACATAATCAGTCAGGAGAGCACAATCCAACCATAATAAACAGCAGACACGTAAATGCAAAATTCAGGAGTGTTACTTCAGAAAGGTCAGGATGTGCGCTCTCAGTTGTGCGTAGTAAGTTGTGAGCACAAAGAGAGTGAAAGTAAAGAGTGGGAGTGAAGCTCTGATTGTCAGTAGGAGCCCAGATTCGGGCAGACAGAGGAGCTCCATACAGAGAGAACAGTAAAAGGGGTAGCAGAAAGAGGGAAAACAAGGAGAGAAAACAAGTACAAATCACAATAAAGAAAAAACAGGAACAATGTCACTGACCTGATCTTGACCAAACCACTCGTCCAACCGAAACTGAATGAAAGCTAGGGGTGTATGAGCCAAGAGCTGTAGCCGGAGAAGAGAAGCCCACCATCACCTCAACTCAATCAATCCTGTATAGAGGGGATTCTAGGAAGGTCAGCCAGGGGCCCCATATTGCACTATAACTGTCGGTTGTCCCCCTTGAGTCCGACATCAGCTCTTCCATGCGACAAATAAAAAGAATTTCCCTATACCAGTCAGACACTGTCGGGGGGGTGCTATTTTTCCAGTGCCGGGGGATCACCGACCTGGCCGCTACCAACAGGAAGCGTGCTAATTTCTTGGCCGGAATCCAGCGGGATGACAGCAGAATCGATAGCAGCAGAACCTTAGGATCATTGGGATAGGATATCCCTGTTATATTGAGTATGCGCGAGACTACCGTCACCCAGAAGGGGCCCAGGGATGGACATGACCACCATATGTGGGACATGGTGCCTACGTCTCCCCCACCCCGCCAACAATTCGCCGACATCGTCGGGTACATTTTATTCAGAATAGACGGCACTCTGTACCATCTAGAGATGATTTTATAGTTTGTCTCTTGGGCCCTACAGGAGATCGACATTTTGTGGCAGAGGGAGAATGCTGCTGTCCAGTCTGAGGCCGCAAAGGTAGTGCCCAGTTCCACCTCCCACGCCCCCGTGTATCGAGGTGGCTTCTGGGCCATCGCGTCAAGCAGAAGGCCATATATCTGAGAGACCGCTCGGGGGACCGGGGAAGTGGAAGTGCACAGCACCTCAAAGGGCAAGAGGGGCCTACTTAGATGCAGAGAATCACCATTAGAGTTGACAAAGTGTCTGAGCTGCATGTATTGCATGTATCTAGCGGGGGATTGTAAGTGGTCAGGTATCGGTTCAGTATATGTACGTAGTTGTGTCCCCGTCAAGAAGACTCTCAGGGGGAGGGTCGGGGGATCGGCCAGTCCTAGAAAAGAGGAGCTCATGAGGCCCGGCGGAAAGCGAGGGTTCCCCAACAAGGGGGTGAAGGGGCCATCAGGTGTCAGGAGACCAGTGGTGTGCAGGCAGCGCCGCAGTACAGTCAGAAGTTCCCTCGACACCCAAGGCAGGGCTCTGAGAGTGGTTTGTGTAATCGTGTCCCGCAGGAGCCAGGGAAAGGCCAAGACTAGGGGCCCCACGTCGCAGAGTTCCAGACCCACCCACCTCTTGGTCGTGCGGCCGTGGAGGAAGTCCAGGTATTGTGCCAAAGAGGCTGCTATGTAGTAGGCTCTACAGTCTGTCAGTCCACCCGCCTGCTTTCGCCTCATCAAAATTCTTCTGGATATCCTCGACGGCCGCCCGGCCCAGATGAACATAGTAAACAATCTGTCAAGCCTACGGAAGTATGAGGCGGGGATAGCAATCGGCACTGTCTGAAACAGGTATAACAACCTGGGGAGAATATTCATCTTGAGGATATTGGTTCTACCTACCCAGGTAAACGTTCCCCTCGACCATCTCTCAAGATCCCTCTCTACGGTAGATAGCTGGGGAAGGAAATTGAGAGAGTAAGCGTTGGACAGTTGTCTGGGAACCTGAATCCCTAGGTACCTAAACGAGTCAGTAGCCCAGCGAAAGGGGTGTTCTCACTTCAGGCTATCTACCACAGTCTGCGGGAGGGTGATGTTGAGAGCAGTGCTTTTGGACATGTTTATCCGGTGATTACTGAAGTGGGAATAGAGCTGGAGAACGCGTGACACAGCTGGTAAGGAGGTGCAAGGGGAGGTCAGATATAGGAGCAGATCGTCCGCAAAGGCAGAGCAAAGGTGCCCGTCCCCCCCCGAAGAGAACCCCTTAATGGCAGGGTCCTGTCTAAGTGCAGTCAGAAGATGCTCCATGCAGATAACATAAAGCAGGGGGGAGAGCGGGCAACCCTGGCGCGTGCCGTTCCGGATTTTGAAAGGGGAAGACAGTGCACCGTTAACCCTCACCCTAGCCTGTGGATCCCTATACAGAGCAGCCACACGGGCCAACATTGAGGGACCCAGGCCAATTTTAGCCAGCGAGCTCTCCAGAAACCCCCAGTCCACCCGATCAAATGCCTTCTCGGCGTCTAAGGAGAGAAGCATCAATGGCGTGCGGTCTGCAGTAGCCTTGTGTATGACTGGGAAAGCCCGGATTGTGTTGTCGCGGGCCTCTCTTGAGCGAAGGAAACCTGATTGATCGTGGTGGACTACGGGTCCCAGGACAGCCCCCAGTCGGTCCGCCAGTAGCTTGACAAACAGTTTGATGTCCGTGTTTAATAGGGATATTGGGCGGTAGCTGGCACAAAGACCAGGGTCCTTATCGTCCTTGGGTATGACAGTGATTATGGCAGTAAGAGAGGCTGAAGGGAAGCCGACCCCTGTAGAGACGTCGTTGAAGGCTGCATGGAGAAAGGGGACAATCTCCGCCTTCAGGGATTTAAAAAATTTGGCTGTGTAGCCATCGGGACCGGGGCTTTTACCGGATGGTAAGTCAGTAATGGCCTCCGCGATTTCCGCTTCGGTGAAGGGGGCTTCCAAGTTATCGATAACATCAGGTGGCAGTCTGGGGAGAGAAGTTTGGCGTATGTAGTCCGAGAGTGAGATCTGAGGGAGAGGGGGCCGAGGGAGGGCCGCGCGTGGAGGGAGATTGTAAAGATCAGTGTAGTACCGTTCGAAGGTCTCCAGAATCTCTGACGTGAGAAACGTATTCCCACCTTGCGGTGTTTTTATGGATGGGACGTATAAGGCAGCCCTCTGGTCACGCAGAGCCCTGGCCAATAGTCTGCTCGGCTTATTGCCCCATTCATAAAACGCTTTGGAACATCTTTGGCGGTAGTGTTTGTATGTGTCATTCAGCAATGTACAGATCTCATGTCGCACCCTAACGAGCTCCCTCAGAGTAGAGTCCAACTGGGACCGTTTGTGCAGTGTTTCCAGAGCGTTAAGTTGCGCCAACAGGCCCTTAAGCTTAGCAGCCTTTTCTCGTTTAAGGCGTGAGCCATGGCTAATCAGAACGCCCCGTAAGACGCACTTCAACGCCTCCCACTGTAGTGGTGTGGAGGTCGGGTCGTTTACATGGACTCTCCGGAAGTCGGCTATGGCCTTCTTCAGGTCAGCGACGCACAGAGCATCTAAGAGGAGGGATTCGTTGAGCCTCCACGAGTACTGCGGCTTGCTGAGCAGGGGTACATTTAGTGAGCAGTGGACGGGGGCATGGTCAGAAAGGAATAGATTACCTATCTGGGAAGAGGTCAGGTGTGGTAAATGGTGATGAGTTAGAAAAATATAGTCCAATCTTGAATAAGTTCTGTGTGGGGAGGAGTAATGTGTGTAGTCCCGCTCCCCCGGGTGCTGGAGCCGCCACACATCGCGTAACTGAAGAGCGTGAAGTTGTTGTCGGAGGCGGCTAAGCTGGCGACAGGACACAGCAGAGCGCCGTGCAGAGGCGTCCAGCACCGGGTGGACGGGAAGGTTGAAGTCTCCTGTGAGGAGCAACATACCTTGGGTAAAGGAAGTCAGATCATCTAGGGCCCGCAAGAGAAAAGGGACCTGAGCAGAATTGGGGGCATATACCGTCGCTATCGTTACCTCCTGGCCCAGGAGAAGACCCTTAACAAAAAGGTATCTAGCTGCAGTATCTGTCTTTAACTCCTGGAACGTGAAGGGTAGGGACCTATGTATGCCAATGGAGACCCCCTTCGAACGTGAGTCAGGGTTGGGGCTATGGAACCATGTCGGGAAGTACCTGCTCAGTCTGTCAGGGTTATGGCCCACCTTAAAATGAGTCTCTTGTAAGCAGAGGATGCTAACCTTCAGTTTGTGCATATGGTAGAGGATCTGAGATCTCTTCTCCGGTACATTGAACCCCTGGACGTTGAGTGTGGTTATTTTGATATCAGTCATCCCCACCGTGCGGCAACCAGGCAATCAGAGGAGGTGCGGCCAAAGGACGAGTGGTCGGTCAGAAACAGGTCCTGTGAAGAAATAAAGGAAACAGATATCAAAAAGGCAAACCAAGCCAAAAGTAAAGGTAACCGTGTACTATGCAGAGGAAATATTCAGGCAGTGTTCGGAAGCACTAGAGGTGCAAAGGGAAACTGGTGACAGCAATCAGACAGCTGTCTCGCAGGTGTGCTCAACGCACACCCAACCTGTGTGGGGGGGTATGTGAGGAAGGCAGTATCGACTATGTGAGTGGCCAAAGTAGGGGGGGGGGGGTAGTTGTTGCGGTCGGGTATCTAAGTCCGCCCACGGCCATGGGCTAGTATGAAGGGTGGCCCCTCTAGGGGAGCACACACAAGCAGGCGTGTGAGGGTAGTGATCTATAACATCAGCAAAGAGGAAGCCCGGGGGGAAGCCGGGTCGGGGGAGGTCAGCTGTAATCAGGTAGGTGGTAGGGGGGTCACGATCCTCGTGTGGGAAGGGTGGGGCCGAGAGCATTAGGAGCAGGGGAGGGTGTGATTGGTGGAGAGGAAAGCTGGAAGGGGGGGCGGGAAGTGGAGCAGGCAGAGGGGGGGGGGGGCAAAGATGGGAAGGGAGATGGAGGAGGAGAGAGGGGGGAAAGCCGAAGGTGGGAGCGTGGGGGAAAGCGGGAGATGGGAGGGCGGGGAGGACAGGAGGGGGGGCAGGCATTGGTGGATGTGAGGGAGGGTAGTGGGTAGTCATGGAGGGGGGGGGACAGGGGAATGAGCAAGGTAGGGTCTACCAATGAGTCCTTTAAGTGGGCGAGGAGGGTGGTAAGTGCCAGTTAGGGCCTAAACACTGTCCCCTAGGTGCACAAAGTGATACACTACGCAAGTTCGGTAATCACTGAAATCAGGGTTCAGCGGGAGCCCCTGAAGATAGGCGTCTGGGTCTTCTCAGACGCTGCGGCTGTGGCCAGCCCGGATTGGGGCGTCTGGCCGGGGTCCTCTGGACGGGTCTGGAGAGTGGGATCTGCATAGCAGGATAGGGGTTTTTCAGGAAATCGATCCATTCCGGTAGGAAGACGGGAGGGAGACCCAGGGCTGTGAGGAAATGGGGCAAGTCAGAGGGGTCCCTCAGAGTAGCTGAAACTTCACCAGACGTAGCATGCAGGGCAAATGGAAATCCCCATCGATAAGGCAAATGGCGATCCTGGAGCAGTCTCAGCAGTGGTCGGAGAAGAGCTCTTTGTCGGAGGGTGCGTCTGGAAAGATCCGGGTATAGTTGCAGGGCAACCCCATCAAAGTCCACATCACCCCTCTGTCTCACATTTAGCATTATCTGTTCTTTCAAGGCGTATTTATGTACACGGCAGATTACGTCCCGAGGACGCGAGGGATCGTTGCTGGGAGCACGAAGCGCACGATGGGCCCTGTCAAGCTCGATACGAGACTCCGGTGGGCGCCCCAGAATCATGTTGAAAATCCCGGTGACAGTAGGGAATAGATCCTGGGATCGCGTGGCTTCCGGGAGACCACGGATACGTATGTTATTCCGGCGGCTCCTATTTTCGATGTCCTCTAAGTGCTCCACCAGGGCCTGTTGAGTGGATGCATGAGTGGTCAAGGTGGATTGCAGGTCTCTCATAGTATCGAGCGTTGGATTGAAAGTCCTCAAGGGCCCTCACCCTTCCTTGAAGGTCTGCTACGTCTTGCTTGACGGGCTGCAGGTCTTGGCGCCAGGCGTGTTTCAATTCCAAGGCCATGGCAGATATGTCACTTTTAGTGGGCAGGAGTGCTAGGAGCGCCTGGAGTTCAGGGTGACCCTTGAGCAAGGCCACCGCCTGGGCCGGGGGTGGGAGGGATGAGGACAGCGGGTCCCTCAGTTCATCCCGTTGCCCATGGAAACTAAGCGGCAAAGAATGAGTTCCTGAGCAGACCGACAAGTGGGGTGCAGTGGTTTGGGCACAGAGTCCAAGATGCGGCATGGCTGGTGATGGCTGAGCAGGCAAGGACAGATGTGCAGCTTCTCCGTACCCCTCAGCAGCATGCACTGAGTCGGAGAGGCCATGAGCCAGGGCCAGGCTTCCAGGGTCCACTATAGGTTCTTGGTCCAGGGAGGACAATTGAGAGGTCAGGGACCCCCTGGGACTCCTAAAGATTGAGGGGATGCTGTGTGAGGGCGACACCTGCCCATTCATGGAGGAGCTAGGCTGGGAGTTGGGCATAGGGGGTGACAGAAGGACTTCAGCCCGCTTTCCTACCTCCACCAGGACGTCACAGCCGGAGCCCCTCTGTTCGGAGTCGTCCCCTATGTGTTGCAGCGGGGCACAACTTGCAGTATTGGTGCCCCCAGATGTGGATAGGCCCCCCGTCGGTAGTCGGGTTCGTGTTGGAGAAGGGAGGATCAGTGGCGTCCCCGCTCGTCCCGCCAGTCCCATCCGCGCTCCATCTGGGGAGAGCTCCGGTGCAGGATGCCTGTCGCCTCCACTCCGGCCGGGGACAGCGTACGTCGCAGCCCAGGCTCCTGACTTCCGGTTGGGCCCCGCTGAAGGGGTTGTATGCCGGGAGCTCTCCCATGGGGTTGCGTCCTCGTAGGTAAGTCCAGCAGGGCTTGCATCGTTGTCTTCGGTGCAGCTGAGGCGGCCGCAGTGCGCCTTGTGACAGGCGGTGAGGGGAGAAGTGCGTCCTCAGTAGAAGGCGCCCCCGCCATTTTGGAGAGGACAGTCATGGGACCCGGGTCATCTTGGAGTCCCGTCAGCGGGCCGAAAAAGTTAGAGATCGGGACCGGGGTGAGCTGTGAGGGTCCCCTCGATCTCCTGTTCCTTCCCGACCTCCTGGAGCTCATAAGGATGAGTTAAATACCCTCTATACAGGCCGTGGGTCCGGAGCTCTGCAGATTAGCTGCTGCTTCCTCTCATAGCAGGACACGCCCCCTGTTTATTTTATTTTATATTTAACCATCTATATTATAAGAGAATCTTATAATCTTACAGTTGTCATTCTGGTCACTAGACCTAAAACTAAGATGAGACTTCTTGTTGTGTCTAGGATTAGAGATAAGCAATGGACTTCCTGTTGTGTTTATGATTAGAGATGAGCGATAGACTACCTGTTGTGTTTATGATTAGAGATAAGCGATAGACTACCTGTTGTGTTTATGATTAGAGATAAGCGATAGACTTCCTGTTGTGTTTATGATTAGAGATAAGCGATAGACTTACTGTTGTATCTAGGATTAGAGATGAGCGATAGACTACCTGTTGTGTTTATGATTAGAGATAAGCGATAGACTTCCTGTTGTGTTTATTATTAGAGATGAGCGATAGACTTCCTGTTGTGTCTAGGATTAGAGATGAGCGATAGACTTCCTGTTGTGTTTAGGATTAGAGATGAGCGATAGACTTCCTGTTGTGTCTAGGATTAGAGATGAGCGATAGACTTCCTGTTGTGTCTAGGATTAGAGATAAGCGATAGACTTCCTGTTGTGTCTAGGATTAGAGATGAGCGATAGACTTCCTGTTGTGTTTATGATTAGAGATGACGTACAGGGGCACAGACAGGTGGGGACATACAGGGCCAGAGTCGGGTGATGATGTACCTAACAATTTATGGTATCCTTCCGTGTGGAAATTCTTTACTATGTTACCAGATGCAGGAAAGCAGGCACAGTGCCGTATCTGCAGAGAGAAAGTAAGGCACAGGAATTAGGCCTCTACATCAGGACATGGAGAGGAATCACAAAGGCTGGTTACAAGTATCAATAATCTATCTACAGCTGCTGCCTGCTGGCTACTACACTTCCACCAGTCCACCACCACCTGCTGTCCACTGGCTACTACAACTCCCACCAGTCCCCCACCACCTGCTGTCCACTGGCTACTAAAACTCCCTGCTGTCCACTGACTACTACAATTCCCACCAGTCCCCCAACACCTGCTGTCCACTCGCTACTAAAACTCCCACCAGTCCACCACCACCTGCTGTCCACTGGCTACTAAAACTCCCTGCTGTCCACTGGCTACTACAATTCCCACCAGTCCCCCACCACCTGTCCACTGGCTACTAAAACTCCCTGCGGTCCACTGGCTACTACAATTCCCACCAGTCCCCCACCACCTGCTGTCCACTGGCTACTACAATTTCCAGCAGTCCACCACCACCTGCTGTCCACTGGCTACTACAACTCCCACCAGTCTACCACCACCTGCTGTCCACTGGCTACTACAACTCCCACCAGTCCACCACCACCTGCTGTCCACTGGCTACTACAACTCCCACCAGTCCACCACCACCTGCTGTCCACTGGCTACCACAACTCCCACCAGTCCACCACCACCTGCTGTCCACTGGCTACCACAACTCCCACCAGTCCACCACCACCTGCTGTCCACTGGCTACCACAACTCCCACCAGTCCACCACCACCTGCTGTCCACTGGCTACCACAACTCCCACCAGTGTACCAACATCTGCTGTCCACTGGCTACTACAATTCCAGCAGTCTACCACCAACCGCTGACAACTACCACAACTCCACCCACCACGTGATGTCACTGACAGTCATATTATGTGCTGGATAATCAGACACTATAAAGCCAAAATGGGGGAAGTTTTTTCACCTTCTGAGAAGCCAAATAAATGGGATTTTTATAGGGAGCCAGCGGCCATGGATTTCCAAAAACGAACATCTGCAGAAAAATTTTCTTCACTATTGTGAGACAACATCACCGATCCTGTTACTATTCTCAAAAAAAGAAAATTTTTGGAATGTTTTGAAAAATTCATTGTGTCCTCTGACCCCTCCGTGTGCATTATAACAACGGCCGCATCTACCGACAACCAGGGGGACTTTGTCGTTTTATATAGTTATACAGAGGTTTACAGCTCTGTGTTATACAGAGGTTTACAGCTCAGTGTTATACAGGGGTTTACAGCTCAGTGTTATACAGGGGTTTACAGCTCTTAGTGTTATACAGAGGTTTACAGCTCTCAGTGTTATACAGAGGTTTACAGCTCTCAGTGTTATACAGAGGTTTACAGCTCTGTTATACAGAGGTTTACAGCTCTCAGTGTTATACAGGGGTTTATTGCTCTTAGTGTTATACAGGGGTTTACAGCTCTCAGTGTTATACAGAGGTTTACAGCTCTCAGTGTTATACAGAGGTTTACAGCTCTCAGTGTTATACAGAGGTTTACAGCTCTCAGTGTTATACAGAGGTTTACAGCTCTGTTATACAGAGGTTTACAGCTCTCAGTGTTATACAGGGGTTTATTGCTCTTAGTGTTATACAGAGGTTTACAGCTCTCAGTGTTATACAGAGGTTTACAGCTCTGTTATACAGAGGTTTACAGCTCTCAGTGTTATACAGGGGTTTATTGCTCTTAGTGTTATACAGGGGTTTACAGCTCTCTGTTATACAGAGGTTTACAGCTCTTAGTGTTATATAGGGGTTCACAGCTCTCAGTGTTATACAGAGGTTTACAGCTCTCAGTGTTATACAGGGGTTTACAGCTCTTAGTGTTATACAGAGGTTTACAGCTCTCAGTGTTATACAGGGGTTTACAGCTCTCAGTGTTATACAGGGGTTTATTGCTCTTAGTGTTATACAGGGGTTTACAGCTCTCTGTTATACAGAGGTTTACAGCTCTTAGTGTTATATAGGGGTTCACAGCTCTCAGTGTTATACAGAGGTTTACAGCTCTCAGTGTTATACAGGGGTTTACAGCTCTTAGTGTTATACAGAGGTTTACAGCTCTCAGTGTTATACAGGGGTTTACAGCTCTCAGTGTTATACAGAGGTTTACAGCTCTCAGTGTTATACAGGGGTTTACAGCTCTCAGTGTTATACAGAGGTTTACAGCTCTGTGTTATACAGAGGTTTACAGCTCTTAGTGTTATACAGGGGTTTACAGCTCTCAGTGTTATACAGAGGTTTACAGCTCTGTGTTATACAGAGGTTTACAGCTCTCAGTGTTATACAGGGGTTTACAGCTCTGTGTTATACAGAGGTTTACAGCTCTTAGTGTTATACAGGGGTTTACAGCTCTCAGTGTTATACAGGGTGTTGGGGAGATTATATATATATATATTTTATTATATAATATAATTTCTGCTCCATGAATTGTCCCTTATTGCTACTTTTATATAAATATTTTCGCTCTTATCAGTAGATTGTACTGGACTGTGACTGGCCGTAAATCTTGTGACATCATCATGAGCCGATCCAATAACGTCCTTGTATAATAGACAGTGCGGCCTATAACAGGGGGAGGGATCAGCAGGTAAGTGTCCTAGAGACTGATCACAGGGAGGAGGGATCGGCAGGTAAGCTCCTGGAGACTGATCACAAGGAGGAGGGATCGGCAGGTAAGTGTCCTGGAGGCTGATCACAGGGAGAAGGGATCGGCAGGTAAGTGTCCTGGAGACTGATCACAGTGAGGAGGGATCGGCAGGTAAGTGTCCTGGAGACTGAACACAGGGAGCAGGGATCGGCAGGTAAGTGTCCTGGAGACTGATCACAGGGAGGAGGGATCGGCAGGTAAGTGTCCTGGAGACTGAACACAGGAAGGAGGGATCGGCAGGTAAGTGTCCTGGAGACTGATCACAGGGAGGAGGGATCGGCAGGTAAGTGTCCTGGAGACTGAACACAGGGAGGAGGGATCGGCAGGTAAGTGTCCTGGAGACTGAACACAGGGAGGAGGGATCGGCAGGTAAGTTTCCTGGAGACTGATCACAAGGAGGAGGGATCGGCAGGTAAGTGTCCTGGAGACTGATCACAGGGAGGAGGGATCGGCAGGTAAGTGTCCTGGAGACTGATCACAGGGAGGAGGGATCAGCAGGTAAGTGTCCTGGAGACTGAACACAGGGAGGAGGGATCGGCAGGTAAGTGTCCTGGAGACTGATCACAGGGAGGAGGGATCAGCAGGTAAGTGTCCTGGAGACTGAACACAGGGAGGAGGGATCGGCAGGTAAGTGTCCTGGAGACTGATCACAGGGAGGAGGGATCAGCAGGTAAGTGTCCTGGAGACTGAACACAGGGAGGAGGGATCGGCAGGTAAGTGTCCTGGAGACTGAACACAGGGAGGAGGGATCAGCAGATACAGTGGGGATGAAAAGTTTGGGCCCCCCAGGTAACAATTAGTATTAATGTGCATAAAGAAGCCAAGGAAAGATGGAAAAATCTCCAAAAGGCAACAAATTACAGATTAGACATTCTTATAATATGTCACCAAAAGTTACATTTTATTTCCATCATTTACACTTTCATAATAACAGAAAACAAAAAAATGGCGTCTGCAAAAGTTTGGGCCCCCTGCAGAGTTAATATCTTGTACTGCCCTCTTTGGCAAGTATCACAGCTTGTAAACGCTTTTTGTAGCCAGCCAAGAGTCTTTCAGTTCTTGTTTGAGGTATCTTTACCCATTCTTCCTTACAAAAGTCTTCCAGTTCTTTGAGATTTCTGGGCTGTCTGTCACGCACTGCTCTTTTAAGGTCTATCCATAGATTTTCAATTATGTTGAGGTCAGGAGATTGTGAAGGCCATGCCAAAACCTTCAGTTTACGCCTCTTGATGTAATCCCCCGTGGATTTCGAGGTGTGTTTAGGATCATCATCCATTTGTAGAAGCCATCCTCTCTTTAACTTCAGCTTTATCACAGATGGCATCAAGTTAGCATCCAAAATTTGCTGAAATTTTATTGAATCCATTTTTCCTTCTACTCATGAGATGTTCCCTGTGCCACTGGCTGCAATACAACCCCAAAGCATAATTGATCCACCCCCATGCTTAATAGTTGGACAGAGGTTCTTTTCATTAAATTCTGTTCCCCTTCTTCTCCAAACGTACCTTTGCTCATTCCAGCCAAAAAGTTCAATTTTAACCTCATCGGTCCACAGAACTTGTTTCCAAAATGCATCAGGCTTGTCTATATGTTCATTTGCAAAGATCAAACGCTGATTTTTGTGGTGAGGACATAGAAGAGGTTTTCTTCTGATGACTCTTCCATGAAGACCATATTTATACAAGTATCTCTTTATAGTGGAATAATGTACCACAACTCCAGTGTCTGCCAGATCTTTCTGGAGGGATTGTGCAGTCAAACGTGGGTTTTGAATTGTTTTCCTAACAATCCTGCAAGCTGTTCTGTCTGATATTTTTCTTGGTCTTCCAGATCTTGCTTTAACTTCCACTGTTCCTGATGACTGCCATTTCTTAATTACATTCCAAACAGAGGATATTGACATCTGAAAACGTTTTGCTATCTTCTTATAGCCTTCTCCAGCTTTGTGAGCATCAACTATTTTCAGTTTCAGATTTCTAGACAACTGCTTAGAAGAACCCGTGGTGCTGATTGTTGGGGCAAGGTCAGATGAGTCTGGGCATTTATAACAAAAGAGGCATGGACTCAAGGGACAGGGACATAATACTCCCCCTTTATAAATCATTGGTACGGCCTCACCTGGAATATGCTGTTCAGTTTTGGGCACCTGTCCATAAAAGGGACACTGCGGAGCTGGAAAGGGTGCAGAGACGCGCGACTAAACTAATATGGGGCCTGGAACATCTTAGCTATGAGGAGCGATTAAAGGAGTTACAATTGTTTAGTCTTGAGAAGAGACGTTTAAGGGGGGATATGATAAACGTATATAAGTATATTAATGGCCCATACAAAAAATATGGAGAAAAACTGTTCCAGGTTAAACCCCCCCAAAGGACGAGGGGGCACTCCCTCCGTCTGGAGAAGAAAAGGTTTAGTCTCAAGGGGCGACACGCCTTCTTTACCGTGAGGACTGTGAATTTATGGAACGGTCTACCTCAGGAACTGGTCACAGCAGGAACAATTAACAGCTTTAAAACAGGATTAGATACATTCCTGGAACAAAATAAGATTAATGCTTATGAAGAAATATAAAATCTCATCCCTTCCCCAATATCGCGCCGCACCCCTACCCCTTAATTCCCTGGTTGAACTTGAGGGACATATGTCTTTTTTCGACCGTACTAACTATGTAACTATGTAACTATGTTAGCTACGGTTCGTGGATGACATTTTTATGTTGTGGGAGGGTACACAGTCTAACTTCGAAGGATTTGTGACATGTCTAAATCGCAATGATATGAAAATGCGGTTTACATCGAAGTGTAGTGACACTGAACTTGAGTTCTTGGATGTGAAGGTGGTGGTAGAAAACTGTCAATTGGTTACCAAAGGTTACAGAAAAGAAACCGCAACTAATTCAATATTACATTTTGACAGCTACCACCCTGTTCACACCAGAAAAGCTATTCCATATGGGCAACTGTTGCGCTTGAAGCGGATTAATAGCTCCCCAGAGACTTTTGAGGAGCAAGCGACTGCTCTGATGCAAAGATTGTCGCTTAGAGGATACCCGAAGGAAGTCCTTTGCGACGCTTTGGATAGAGCAAAAAAAGTAACCAGAAGGGATCTGCTAAAAGGTAGCAAGAAGAAAAACTATAGAGGGGGTAATACTGAAAAAACTAGTGAGAAGTTCTGTTTTTTGTTTAAATACAGCCCCCTGTCTGATTTAATTAGAAGTTCGATCCAAAAAAATTGGAGCTTGATCGAAAGAGACCCACAGTTAGGAGGACCCACTGGTAACGTTTAAAAGAACTAAGAATCTAAAAGATGAATTAGTCAGCAGTAAGTTTAAAGAAGTGAGTTCGGAAAATTGGCTGAAGAAAATGTCAGTTAATGGCAAATTTCAATGTAAGAGATGCAAATGGTGTCCTCAGTTCTTATCTGGGAAAAATATGACAGTGGGCGGGGTAACCAAAGAGGTAACCGAGTACATGTGTTGCAGAACCAATTATGTGGTTTATGCAATCATATGTACTTGCGGTAAAATTCTATATTGGTAGTACCATACGCCTTATTGAACATGTGAATAAAGACCACGGTGGAAACACAAGCGTATTAAAATTCACAGGGATTAAACGGTTAACCCCGCATAAAGGAGTGAATATAGTTAAAGAGTTACGTGAAGCAGAGGCCCGCTGGATTTTAAAAACACGGGCACAGGATAATGTAGGTTTAATGATAGAATAGACTTGGGTACTTTCTTGTAACTGTACTTTGGTTTTAAATTTAGTTCTTTTTGTAACTGGTTTTAAACTTATGCTTGTTGTAATCCCTCCCGCCTCTGACGTCACCTGTTGTAGGTAGTGATATACAGGTGAGGGAAGCGGTGAGAGGGAGGGTCTGTTGAAGCGCGCTAGCGTGAAACAATTGTAATCCAGCAAGCGAACGCACTGGCGTCCCGGTCCGGCTGGATCTGTTGCCGCCCAGGTCACTGCACCTTCTAATGGAATAAAGTAATCTATGAAGTAACGAACCTGGTGAGTGCCACTACGCTTTTTTCTTTACCTGTACGATGTTGGACAGTCTGCATTTCTAAGTAGTTGAGCACCTCCACACACAGTTCCCCTTGCGAAGTACTTCCCACCTTGAAAGAGAGGGATAGAGCAGTGCCGATCAGATGTTTCTACCTACCAGGACTTGTATATACATAGTTAAGTCGCCCACATATGTAGAATAACATGAAAATCCTAAGGCCTCAGAACACGAGAAAAGGAATCATTGTAAGGAAGTGTACAGATTACATACAGAAGCCAACATACTATAACATCTTGCTGAGCGGATATGTTGTTGGAGATATGTATACAGACAGGACTCACCGGATTGCTGCGGGGTAGGAGGAGAACAGGTGATCGTCCAGCAGAGCCGTGCTTGATATAGTCATGCGTTGTGACCTATAGTCGCTATGGTGTGTCAGGTCAGTGTAAGGCAAGATATCAATATAGACCGGTGGATGGTGTCACTTCCGGTGTGGAACGAAACCGGAAGTGACCAAATAACTCTATATGGGACAGAAGAATTTATATGATGAACATGGAGGAGATCCCAGTGCGAAGTAGTGGCGTGATGATGTGTAGATAATTAATACTATACCTGTGAAGGCTGTCTGTAGTGTGTGCGCTCCGGCCAACCGCGAGAATCCGGAAGTGACGTGAGACGCCCTGGAACCCACCTTGCATTCCACTATGTGTGTGATAGTCCGAAAACCAAAAGTCCGCGTGACTTGGAACGCAAAGTGCGTTCCACAGCGTAGGAGAAGGTTTGTGGTAGCTGGCAAGGAGTAAAGTATAGAGGGAATAAAATAAAGTGAATCTATAAGGATATGAGGGTATGAATGGATGTCCTATAGGGAAAACATGAACACAAAATATGTGTTACGCCGAGTGCTCCGGGTCCCCGCTCCTCCCCGGAGCGCTCACAGCATTCTCCCATTCGCAGCGCCCCGGTCAGACCTGCTGACCGGGTGCGCTGCAATAATGTTCCCAGCCGGGATGCGATTCGCGATGCGGGACGCGCCCGCTCGCGATGCGCATCCCGACCCGCTTACCAGACTCGTTCCCCGTCTGTGCTGTCCCGGCGCGCGCGGCCCCGCTCCCTAGGGCGCGCGTGCGCCGGGTCTTTGCGATTTAAAGGCCCGCTGTGCCACTGATTGGCGCATGGGTTTTGATCAGTACCTTCACCTGTGCACTTCCCTATTTATACCTCACTTCCCCTGCACTCCCTTGCCGGATCTTGTTGCCATTGTGCCAGTGAAAGTGTTACCTTGTGTGTTCCTAGCCTGTGTTCCAGACCTCCTGCCGTTGCCCCTGACTACGATCCTTGCTGCCTGCCCTGACCTTCTGCTACGTCCGACCTTGCTTTTGTCTACTCCCTTGTGCCGCGCCTATCTCAGCAGTCAGAGAGGTTGAGCTGTTGCCGGTGGATACGACCTGGTTGCTACCGCCGCTGCAAGACCATCCCGGTGAAAACCAGTAGCAACTTAGAACCGGTCCACCGACACGGTCCACGCCAATCCCTCTCTGGCACAGAGGATCCACCTCCAGCCAGCCGAATCGTGACAGTATGTTATGAATGGGGTGTATATGAAAGATGGGAAATAAGGGTCATATGGCTAGGTAGAAAATAAGTGTAAGGGCAGAACTATAGAAAGACAAATGAGTAGAAAAATAGGATATAAAGGGATAAAATAAAGGGGAGTAAAAGGGGAAAAGAAGGGGCATGAACATGGAAAAGGAAAGGAAAAATAAAGGGGAGGAGAAAAAAGGGGGAGAATAATAGTTATAGAACAAAAAGGGAAAAAGATGTTTGTGAGAAGGTGGAATAAAGGCAGGGAACTGGAAGGGGAGGTATAACCCCTGGGAAGAAGTACAAATAAACAGGTATTAGAAAAGGACATGTCAGAGAAGAAAAGAACAAAAGGGAAAAGGATTGTGAGAAGACAGTGAGAAGATGAATGTAGGGGGTCATAAAGGATACGGTGGTGGTGTGGTATTCCCGCCTCCGCAGCATTGCTCCGGGTTTTCCTCATCGAATCTATAAGGAAATAAATCAGTAAATGTTAGTACAGAGATATAATTAATCATCATTAACATCATATAGCTGAAATGTCATATTCTCTATTCATCCCATTTGGTTCAAGGGTCTGCATTTTATGTATCCAAAAGGCCTCTCGCCTTTATAATTGTCTGACCCTATCGCCTCCTCTTCTGTTGTGGGGAACATCTTCCAATATTTGGAACCGAAGTTGAGCAGGCGTATGATTATGAACATCAAAATGATGAGGTACAGGGAGTAATGTGTTCTTGTGTCTTATCTTAGATTTGTGTTGTGTGATACGGTCTCGTATTTTCTGGGTTGTCTCCCCTACATACCCCAAACCACATGGGCATTTCAAAAGATACACAACAATATTTGAATCACACGTGTGGTAGCCTCTGATTGGAATGGACTTGCCAGATCTGGGGTGATGCGGGTAGTCGCCTCGCATGATATTATTGCATTGAATACAATGTAGGCAAGGGAATGTGCTGTTTCTACGTGATCTTAAAAGGTCTGTGTAGTGCGACTGGAAAAGTTCCCTGTATCTGCTCTGACTAGTTTATCTTTCAGATTCGGGGGACGCCTAAAGCATGGTAAGAAAGGGCTTTTTGAATTCGTCTATAGATGGGTATGCTCTATTCAGTAGTGACCAGTGTTTCCTAATGATACCGTGAATCCTGTATGAAATGGGGTGGTAGGTATGGACAAATGGAATATGGGTGGTTACTGAGTGAAATCTGGGTGGTCTGGATTGTTGTGCTTTGATTAATGTTCTCTCTGGATACTCTCTTTCCTTGAACTTGGATCCATTTCCTGTATACGAGTCTCTAGTGTATCGGGATTACTGACAATACATTGTACTCTATGAAATTGTGGTAATGATTCAAGTGTGGCCTTTGGATGGTAACTGGAAAACAGTAGTAAATTGTTGTGGTCTGTGGGTTTGGTGTAGAGATCTGTCGTTAGTCTGCCCTGAGTATCAGAAAGGACGGTGGTATCAAGGAAATCAATTTTGCAACTCCGGCCATATTGAGTTTATATAGTTGTGAAAGGTCATGAGGGTATCTAGTGCCCCCCCCCCAGATACAAAAAATATCATCTATATAACGTTTCCATGTAATTGAATAGGTTTGAAACAATGTGTCGGAATATACAAATTCAGACTCAAAGAATGCCATATAGGCATTAGCATAAGATGGTGCCATGTTGGAGCCCATGAACGTCCCCTGTATCTGTAGATAAAAATCATTCTTTAAGAGGAAGTAGTTATTAGACAAGACCAGTTCTACCAGGTCTGTGCAGAAGTTGATGGTAGATGTATCAAAGTCAGAGTTTATAAGTATTTGTTTAACTGCATGTATACCTTTGTCGTGTTTAATGAATGTATACAGACTACAAACATCTAGTGTAACCAGGATGGCATCTGGAGGAATTTGTCTATGAGATTTGATTATCTCTAGAAAATTTGATGTGTCTAGTAAAAAGGAAGAAGTGGATTTCACCAAAGGTGTCAGGATCTTCTGAAGTAAAATGGACAATGGGGAGAGGATGGACTCGGTGGAGGCCACAATTGGCCGACCTGGTGGGTGTTGTAAATCCTTGTGAATTTTTGGTAATGTGTAAATCACTGGTGTTACTGGGTGATCTTTGCGGAGGAAAGTATGTGTCCTAGGGTCGATGACCCCTAATTTCAGGTGGTGATCAATACATGCTTTATTTTTCTGGCTAATGGATGTGGTAGGATCCCTATCCAGTCTCATGTATACATTACTGTCCCTTAGTTGTGTATGGATTTCTGCCAGATAGTCAGATCGGTTTTGAATCACAATGGCTCCCCCCTTATCGGCCGGTTTAATAATGATAGATTTGTCAGCTTCTGTATAATCTGTACACTTACCTACAATGATTCCTTTTCTCGTGTTCTGAGGCCTTAGGATTTTCATGTTATTCTACATATGTGGGCGACTTAACTATGTATACAACACTAGCATCTAGTGTCTGGAGATAGTAATCCTAACATTGATTATATAATTCACAACTTAGTACCATATGGATATTGATAGATTCAGATATATTGATATATTTAGACATTTAAATATATCGACGTTTCTTTTAACAAATAGCCACATTTGGACATTGTGTATTTTGTGCCCTATTTTTTGCATTATTTATTATGATTTTTTCTCCATAACTATGAAACCTAGATATCTTGTTTATTTCTGTTCATTTGTCTATGATTCATAGGTCTGATAAAGGTCTGTTTATGACCGAAACGTAACACTTTATTTTTGGATTGCCGAATAAAAAGGAGATTTTTAGATCAGGCATCAGAGGTAATCAGTTTTAATCCCAGAGCAATAGGAGAAGACCGACAGGTCAAGAGAAAACCACAAAAACTGTCAGAGCAATCAGAAGAAAAGGCAACTGAACACACCTTCGGACAGATAACTGAAATAGGAACACCAGAAAAAAGGGTGGGAGCTATGTCCCCCAATGGATCCTCCGAGAAAGAGATTTTACGGTAAGCATAAAATATCTCCTTTTCTCTATCGGCTCCATTGGGGGACACAGACCATGGGACGTACCAAAGCCGTCCCTTGGGAGGGTAAGGAATCAGACAGTTGGACGGTTGGACCACCGCCGTCTGCAACATCTTACAGCCCAGAGTAGCATCAACTGATGCGAAGGCATGAATCTGGTAGCACCTTGAGAAAGTGTACAAAGACGACCACGCGGACGCCTTACAGAACTGCAAGGCCGAAGTCATGTAGCGGAGAGCCCAGGATGTCCCGAAAAACGGGTGGAATGAGCCAAACCCCTGAGGGTGGGATCTTCCCCTTGCACCGGTAAGCTCCCAAAAAGAGCAGACCGGATCCACCGAAAAATGGTGGTCATAGAAGCAGGTTGTCCTATACAATGACCTTCCAGAAAAACAAAAAAGGGGGTCACACTGCCGAAAGGAAAGAGTGACTGAGAGATACGTCCGAACAGCCCTCACCACAACCAGGTTGTGGAACAAACACTTCCAGGGATGAGAAGCGGCCGGACAAGAGGATGGTAGGACTATGTTCTCATTGAGATGAAAAAGTAAAAAAACATCTCAGGTAAGAAGGACGGACCTGGACGGAAAACAACTTGTCCTGGTATACCACCAGGAAGGAAGAACGGCAGGAGAGAGCTACCAGCTCTGACACCCTCCTAACAGAGGTAAGAGCAATAAGGAACGCCAACTTCCGGGGAAGGAGGCAAAGAGAAATGTCCCTGGGAGGGTCAATAGGGGGCATCTTGCAGAGCACCTAAGACCAAGTGTAAGTCCCAAGGGAATAAAGGGGACTGATAAGGAGGGGCAGATTGTGCCACTCCCTGAACTAGGTTCGGACATGATAATTGAAAAAGAACGTTGAAAAAGAATGGAAACGGCCGAACCTTTGACCCCCTAAGGGAGCTGAAAGCCAATCATGACCGGAGAAAAAGGCTGAGTTTCACACCAGCAGAAATAGACCACCAGGTATGGTGGTAAATCTTTGCAAAGGAAGCCTTGTGAGCCCTTAGCATGGTGTGAACCACTTGGGAAGAGAAACCACGGGTCCTCAGAACCGCTGTCTCAACCACGACGCCATCAAAAACAGAGACAGTAAATAGGGGTGGCACAGGAGACCTGAAATAGGAGGTCAGGATGATAGGGAAGGTGCAGAGGTAAGTAGTACAGGAGCCTGACCACGACGACGTACCATGCCCGCCAGGGCCAGTCTGGGCCACGAGAATGGCGGGAATGCCCTCTGCTGTGAGTTTCCTCAGGACCCCGAAAGGGGAGTAAACAGATAAGGTAGGGCAAAGCCTGACCCATAAAAAGATAAGGTAGGGCAAAGCCGGACCAAGAAGAGGAATGCTTGGTTGTGGCGGGACGTGCAGAGGTCCACGCCCGAAGCGCCCCAGAGGTTGCAGATCATTGCAAACACCTCAGGATGTAGGGACCATTCGCCTTGGACGGCTGAGGACCAGCTGAGAAAGACCACATCCCAGAAACGCCCAGAATGAAAAGCGCTGAGATGGCCAGAAACCTGAGTTCCGCCCAGAAGGGAATTTCCCAAGAAGCAAGCAAAGGAAGGATTGCCCTAGGCCCCAACATGTTGAAGGGGAAAAGGGCTTCTCGAGGGACCAAGGCCCCAGACCGGCCAGTCCTTGAAAACACCTCCCCAGCCCGACAGACTGGCAGGGAGGGGCAGGAAGGAGCGCCCCCGAAAAAGCAGGGGGAAACAAAGCCACCATAGAAGGGACCAACAAGACTGTCGAGTGACAATGGAGACCTATCCCACCGGAAGAGAATCACCAATTGAAGAGGTCGGTGATGAAACTGGGCAAATGGCACGGCCTCCACAGCCACCGCTAACCGACCCAGGACATCCATCCAAAAGCGAATGGAAACTGGAGCAGGGTGCCGAAGTCATCGGACTCTTGATAAGAGAGAGTCAGCCGATTGGTCGGCGGAGTTGAAAGCGGGCAGGAGCCCCAGGAAAGCGGTTGGACTTGTCCCGAATGACCATCCAACCGAAGAGAGACAAGGTCTGGAGGTTGAGACTAAGACTCTCCAGGATCTGGGCCCTGGCTGGAGCTCTGATCAGAAGGTCGTTCAATTAAGGAATCACGGAAACAACTGTTGTCCATAAAAGGGGCTATCACAGGCGCCAGGACTTTGTTAAAGGTCCGCGGAGAAGTGGCCAGACCGAAATGGAGAGCCACAATAGAAACTGACTGTCCGGAACTGCAAAGTGGAGGTACCGCTGATGACCGGAACAATGAGATGTGGAGGCAGGCATCCTTGATGTCCACTGAGGAACGAAAATTCCCCATGAACCATGGACGCCAGCACCGAACGGACAAGAGACACCATTAGGGATGGGAAGCAGAAGATGCTGGCTGAGATACTCGAGAACCAAGATTGGGCGAACAGAAACGCCCTTTTTGGGGACCACAAAGAGGTTGGAATAAACCTTGAAAACGTTCCCCTGAAGGCACCGGGACAATGAATGTGCGTAGTCCAGGCATCCCGGAAGAGTAAGGTCGGCGGGTGGGGGCGACCCATCAGATCGAGGAAGGCCTACGGGTGCCTGATGGGGCCGCAAAACGGTCTGAACGGATAGCCGACACCCGGGAGGGACAGTTCCGGAAGGAGGGAGCCCTCTTCCTGTGAAGGCGCCCGGCTGGACCCTTTGTTGGTACCCTGTGGTGGCACCAATGGTCCGCAGAACCCGAAGGAGGACTTACGACGGAAAGCGGTTCTGTGAGCCGTATCCAGAGGCAATGAAGAACTAATTTCTGCCCGACGCCTCACTTTCTGAAGGCGGCGTCCACATTCCAGGCTTTAAGCCACATGGAGGGACGGTGGCTACCAGGTAGCTTGTGGCAAAGGCAGCACAGTGGCTGCGCATGGAAAAGAAAATCTCCAGCTGCGGAGTATCGGGGCTAGATTAAATATATCCTCCAGAGGGATCTTGAAGACTACCCTGGCAGAGATGGGAGACCATACTGAAAAGGCCCTTGACCCCCAGGCCGAAGCAAAAACAGGAAGATCCTGCTGTCTCAAAGGCAAAGTTTGCCAAAGTCTCCACCTTCATGTCGGCTGGATCCTCGAAGGCAGCTGCATCAGCCAAAGGCCCGGTAGGCGCCTTAGAGAGGTGGGAGACCGGCAGATCCACAGTTGGAGAGGAGGTCCACCGAGCAATGAGGTCCTTGGCGAAGGGATACCGCGCTTGAACCTTCTATGTTTCCTGAAACTTCTTGTCAGGGTGCCTCCTGGCGGATACCAGCAGGGCGTAAAATTCAGCGTGAGAGCTGAAGGTCTTGGGTGCCGGTCGGGCACGAAGAAAAGGAGACTTCTGGAGCCACGTCTGAAGTTCCTGGGTCCTTTAGATGGAAGGTGTCTCTTATGGCCGAAACCAATGAGTACACCACATCAGGCATCCGTGCGTTCCTTTAAGTCAGAGGCCGAATCAGAAACCTCATCCACAAGTTCTCCAGGTGAATGGGAACGAGGTGAGGCAGCCCCGAAAGAGGTCGGGCACGATGAGAAGAAGCTTCTGGACCATGTCCGAAGTTCCTGGGTCCTTAGCTGGAAAGTGTCTCTTATGGCCGAAACCAATGAGTACACCACATCAGGCATATCCGTGTTGTCCTCTGAGACGGAGGCCGAATTAGAAACCTCATCCACAAGTTCTCCAGGTGAATGGGAACGAGGTAAGGCAGCCATGGAGGTTGGGCATGATTAAAGGAAACTTCTGGAGCCACGCCCGAAGTTCCTGGTCCTCTAGATGGAAGGTGTCTCTTGTGGACGAGACCAATTAGTGCACCATGTCCGACATATCCATGTGGTCCTCTGAATCAGAGGCCGAATCGGAAACTTTATCCACAAGTTATCCAGGTGATTGGGAACGTGTGAGCTGGCCCTGGAAGAGGGGGAGACTGACCAGGTACACGAGTCTGGAGAGCCAGAGCGGCGACGCTTGCTACATGGTGGAGTAACGGAGCGATGCCTGTGAGGAGAGCACCCATGCCTGCCAGAAGACTCTGAGGATGAGTCAGATGAAAAACACCCCCATGACGCTGCGAGAGCATCAGTATAGGGGGAGAGTGGGACCCTCCGGAGGGCCGGGAGGGCTTCTCCAATGCAGTCACCACATAACGGGAGACCTGAGCCAAGTCGGATATAGACTGGGGGAGGGAGAGAACCCAGGCTGGAGGGGCGGCCGAACCCACAGGGACTGGTAGACAACCGGGGTAGAATAGCAGGGGGGGGGGTCTGGGGGAGCAGTGGAGCAGGCAGAACAAGTGGTTCAGCAGAAACAGACATTTTTGAGATACAGCTTTTACAGATGTAATGAGTGGCTAACACTCCAGTTAACTGTTTAGAGGGAGCAAATGGGTTCAGCAGAACCAGGCATTTTGGAATTACAGCTTTTACAGACAAAATGATGAACTAACACTCCAGTTGTCTGTGCAGCCCAAGTCTGTGACCCCAGGGCAACTGCTGTGAGGAGAACTCCGTTCTAGTTGTAGATAAAGAAGGGATAAATGCCAGCCAATAGCAAAAGAGGGGCGGGCCAGGAGCAGGGGCACTGCTGATTGGCCCCTGCCTCTTTACAACGCACGCACAGCGCTGATTGCAGGCTAATTCGCGCCTCTTAGAAGCCCTTACAACAGAGGGGGAGGAGCTATAGTGCCCTCAGCTTCTGACAAAAAGATCAGTAATGGCGCCCACTCCTCTCCCCGAGCACACAGGTCATTTGCATATGCGCTTGTGGGGAAGCGAGCGAGCAAGACGCCGACTGCTGCCGAAAGCGAAAGCAAGCCGGCGCCCGCATAGTAAAAACACTGTGACTGTCAGCCGCTTAAAGAAACACACACACCACACACACATATCGTTCAGGAAAGTGAACAGTATGAATAAAGTTGTGCCCCAGTCCAAAAATGCTCCTGCTCACCCCAGAAATACATTTATAAAAAAAAACCCTGTCCAGGCCAGCCCCTGAGAAAAAGTGGCCAAAAAGTGAGGGTCTCCAGAGGTTGCAAGGCTGTACCTAAGGAGAAAGGGAATATATACTCACCTCAGTCAGAAGAACTTACCTAATGGAGTCTTCTGTGAGGTCTTCAGTCAGCTTTCTGTTACCTGCATCACAACGAGCTACCATGTGCGAGCGAGGCGAGCAGGGAAATAGGGAGACCCGAACCCATGAGGTACAACCCCAGGCGCTGACCGTTGGCGAGGGGGGGGTGAACCGCGCATATACGCAATGTCTGTACCCCCTCAATCGCAATGGGGAAACAGTGAGCTGCAGTTCCTGAGTCCCCACCTGAAAACATGAAAGAAAAAGGAATAAAAAACTAACACATCCCTAACTAGGAAAATAATAAAACATAAGACCTGGGGAGAACTCCAGCCCATGTCCACCTCCTTCAGACACTAAGCTTAAACTGATTACCTCAGGTGCCTGTGGGCGGGTATATCCTGCTGGGAGGAGTCGACTTCTCTTGTTGCCATAGTGTCGAGCCTCCTAGTGACAGCACCATACACCCATGGTCTGTGTCCCCCAATGGAGCCGATAGAGAAATTATCCTTATTGCATCATAAATCGCGGTGTGCCTAGTTTATAATCAACTTGGATTCCTACTATGGCACCCCCACCATTTACACAAGAGAGTGACGTAACTTGTATATGAAGGCGAAAACAGAGCGCTCCAATATATAGAACAAAAGATGATAAAGGGGAGCCCCCCAGATGGTGTTGTGCTAGAATGGAGGCACAACACTCAAACACAATCTCCTTTCGGAGGTGATGATGAATCGAAAGTGGACTGCAGCTTATCCCGCCCAGGCAGCAGCGTGGGATAAAACAATGGCAGAAATTCACAACAGATGGATGTGAAAAGGTGATGGGATAGATCACAGCGCTGTCCACAAGCCAGGTAAAGGAGTATTCTTTTTATTTTAGCATATAACGCGTTTCAAGGACGCTCCGTCCTTTTCCTCAGACATGCTCAACATACATAAAAATCGCACATATATACTCATTTGGGCATTTACATAAAATGACGTTTTTGTATATATAATATAAAATCCAATATAATACATAAAACATACAATAACACTTCTCATAAAATAACACACTTAATTTGTTACATCAAAAAAGACTCTCTGAAGTTATCATTAAAAGGTTTTTTCTATTGTCTCATTTAATGCTCTGGGCCGTAAAGAGTTAAGGGAGTAGATCCAAAAGGATTCCCTACTCACTAGTTTTTGGAAGCGATCGTCACATTCTGAAGGGATACTCTCCAAAATAGTACGTTCCAAGCATTTATGATCACTATTGTGTAGGGCCATGGTGTGTCTTGATACACTATGTAGTATAAAATGATTATTAATATTGTGTCTATGTTTATTAATGCGAGTAGTTTGCACTGTACGGCCCACATACTGAAGCCCACACTCATGTGAGGAGATAGATGACAAAAGACTCAGAACTATTGCATTTTTCTTTCAAAGAAAAAACTTCACCTGTGGAAAAAGATGTCACCGCATCACGGGGGAAACGCAATCCACTCGCAGCACAGGCAGCGTTTTTTGCCGCAGCAGAAAGTGCCAATCTCAGTAGGTTTAAAGGTGTTTTGTTTATTGCTTATATTTTTTAGTTTACTTTGGGCTAAATTATTTTTTAAAGTTTTGGCTCGCCTGAATGTCAAGGTGGGGCGTTTTGGAATTAGTGATTTTAAAATGGGATCCATCAAAATAATCGGCCAGTGTTTATTTAGTATATTTCTTATTTTATTTGTGGCATTATTAAAAGTGGTAATAAAATGTAATTTGGGTACATTATTCTCTTTTTGTTTTACCTCATATTTAATTAAATCAGTCTGTTTTAATCCCTCTACTTTTTTATATGCGTTGGATAAAAAATTTTTGGGGTAATTTTTTTCTTTAAAACGTTTATATAAAATTTTAGATTGTTCCTTAACCCCTTAAGGACCGAGCCCTTTTTCACCTTAAGGACCGGAGCGTTTTTTGCAATTCTGACCACTGTCACTTTAAACATTAATAACTCTGATGCTTTTAGTTATCATTCTGATTCCGAGATTGTTTTTTCGTGGCATATTCTACTTTAACATAGTGGTAAAAATTTTATGGTAACTTGCATCCTTTCTTGGTGAAAAATCCCCAAATTTGATGAAAAAAAATGAAAATTTTGCATTTTTCTAACTTTGAAGCTCTCTGCTTGTAAGGAAAATGGATATTCAAAATAAAAAATTTTTGGGTTCACATATACAATATGTCTACTTTATGTTTGCATCATAAAATTGATGAGTTTTTACTTTTGGAAGACACCAGAGGGCTTCAAAGTTCAGCAGCAATTTTGAAATTTTTCACAAAATTTTCAAACTCGCTATTTTTCATGGACCAGTTCAGGTTTGAAGTGGATTTGAAGGGTCTTCATATTAGAAATACCCCATAAAAGACCCCATTATAAAAACTACACCCCCCAAAGTATTCAAAATGACATTCAGTAAGTGTATTAACCCTTTAGGTGTTTCACAGGAATAGCAGCAAAGTGAAGGAGAAAATTCAAAATCTTCATTTTTTACACTCGCATGTTCTTGTAGACCCAATTTTTGAATTTTTGCAAGGGGTAAAAAGGAGAAAATTTTTACTTGTATTTGAAACCCAATTTCTCTCGAGTAAGCACATACCTCATATGTCTATGTTAATTGTTCAGCGGGCGCAGTAGAGGGCTCAGAAGGGAAGGAGCGTCAAATGGTTTTTGGGGGGCATGTCACCTTTAGGAAGCCCCTATGGTTCCAGGACAGCAAAAAAACACACATGGCATACCATTTTGGAAACTAGACCCCTCAGGGAACGTAACAAGGGGTAAAGTGAACCTTAATACCCCACAGGTGTTTCACGACTTTTGCATATGTAAAAAAAATTATAATTTTTTTTACCTAAAATGCTTGGTTTCCCAAAAATTTTACATTTTTAAAAAGTGTAATAGCAGAAAATACCCCCCAAAATTTGAAGCCCAATTTCTCCCGATTCAGAAAACACCCCATGTGGGGGTGAAAATTGCTCTGCTGGCGCACTACAGGTCTCAGAAGAGAAGGAGTCACATTTGGCTTTTTGAAAGCAAATTTTGCTCTGGGGGCATGCCGCATTTAGGAAGCCCCTATGGTGCCAGGACAGCAAAAAAAAAAAAAAACACATGGCATACCATTTTGGAAACTAGACCCCTCGGGGAACGTAACAAGGGGTAAAGTGAACCTTTATACCCCACAGGTGTTTCATGACTTTTGTATATGTAAAAAAAAAATTTTTTTTTTACCTAAAATGCTTGTTTTCCCAAAAATTTTACATTTTTAAAAAGGGTAAAAGCAGAAAATACCCCCCAAAATTTGTAACACAATTTCTCCCGAGTACGGCGATACCCCATATGTGTCCCTAAACTGTTGCCTTGAAATACGACAGGGCTCCAAAGTGAGAGCGCCATGCGCATTTGAGGCCTAAATTAGGGACTTGCATAGGGGTGGACATAGGGGTATTCTACGCCAGTGATTCCCAAACAGGGTGCCTCCAGCTGTTGTAAAACTCCCAGCATGCCTAGACAGTCAACGGCTATCTGGCAATACTGGGAGTAGTTTTGCAACAGCTGGAGGCTCCGTTCTGGAAACAGTGGCGTACCAGACGTTTTTCATTTTTATTGGGGAGGTGGGCTGTGTAGGGGTATGTGTATATGTAGTGTTTTTTACTTTTTATTTTATTTTTTGGTAGTGTAGTGTAGTGTTTTTAGGGTACAGTCACACGGGCGGGGGTTCACAGTAGTTTCTCGCTGGCAGTTTGAGCAGCGGCAGAAAATTTGCTGCAGCTCAAACTTGCAGCCAGATACTTACTGTAAACCTCCGCCCATGTGAGTGTACCCTGTACATTCATATTGGGGGGGGGGGGAGAACATCCAGCTGTTGCAAAACTACAACTCCCAGCATGGACGGTCTATCAGTGCATGCTGGGAGTTGTAGTTTTGCAACAGCTGGAGGCACACTGGTTGTGAAACACCGAGTTTGGTAACAAACTCAGTGTTTTGCAACCAGTGTGCCTTCAGCTGTTGCAAAAGCTACAACCCCCAGCATGTACGGACAGCGGAAGGGCATGCTGGGTCTTGTAGTTATGCAATGGCCGGAGGCATACTACATTGGCTGGGGATGCTGGGGATTGTAGTTATGCAACAGCTGGAGACACACTGAGTTAAGTAGTAAACCAGTGTGCCTTCAGCTGTTGCAAAACTACAACTCTCAGCAGTCACCGACAGCCAACAGGCATGCTGGGAGTTGTAGTTATGCAACCACCAGATGCACCACTACAACTCCCAGCATGCACTTTAGCTGTTTGTGCAAGCTGGGAGTTGTAGTTACACAACAGCTGAAGGCACACTTTTCCATAGAAAGAATGTGCCTCCAGCTGTTGCAAAACTACAAGTCCCAGCATGCCCATAAGGGCATGCTGGGAGTTGTGGTGGTCTGCCTCCTGCTGTTGCATAACTACAGCTCCCAGCATGCCCTTGTTGCATGCTGGGAGCTGTTGCTAAGCAACAGCAGGAGGCTGTCACTCACCTCCAACGATCCACACAGGACTGTCCCTCGCCGCCGTCGCTCCTGGGGCCCCGATCCCAACAGGGACGCCGGGGATCGGGGTCCCCAGCACCCGGGGTCGTCTTCCCGCACCCGCTCACGTCCTCCGGAAGAGGGGCGGAGTGGGTTGCGGGAGTGACACCCGCAGCAGGCGTCCTGATTGGTCGGCCGGTAATCCGGCCGACGAATCAGGGCGATCGTGAGGTGGCACCAGTGCCACCTCACCCCTGCAGACTCTGGCTGTTCAGGGCCGTCTCTGACGGACCCGATCAGCCAGTAATTCCGGGTCATCGGGTCACTGGAGACCCGATTGACCCGGAATCCGCCGCAGATCGCTGGACTGAATTGTCCAGCGATCTGCGGCAATCGCCGACATGGGGGGACATAATGACCCCCCTGGGTGATATGCCGGGATGCCTGCTGAACGATTTCAGGAGGCATCCGGCTCCGGCTCCCCTCCGGCTCGCGGTGGGGGCCGGAAATGCTCAGGGCGTATCCATACGCCCTCGGTCCTTAAGGACTTGGAAACGGGGGCGTATGGATACGCCCTATGTCCTTAAGGGGTTAAAATCCTCAGGGAAAGTACAATTTTTTCTTCTCCTCCGGTACTGTCCGTAGGGGAGGTTTGTAAGCCACTTTGAATAATGACAGCTGTTAAAACCAATAAAAACTATTTACGTCTACTTTTTTAAAGTGCGTTTTTGTGCATATTTTGGAATCCACATTTTTAAAAATTTCTAAATCCAGAAAAACTGTAGAAATAAAAGAAAAATTCATGGTGAAGTGAAGACCCCAATCATTATTATTTAAAAATTCAACAAATTCCAAGGCTTCTTCTTGTGACCCCTTCCATAAAATAAATAAATCGTCTATGAATCTCTTGAAGTAAAAAATATTACCATTTAAAAAACAGGGAGACTGTGCGATGGACGCACTCTCAAATAAACCCATATGAAGGTTTGCATAACGCCTCTCGTCTGGCGATAGACCACGTTATCAAAGGAAAAAATATTATGATTTAAAATGAATTTAATAGAGTCTAAAAATTCATCCTGGACCAAAAAATGTTTTATTGCACCCAGTCCCTTATATCCAAGAATATTCCAGTATAATGCGCCAACATCCAATGTTAAAAATGCAAAATCTCCTTTTATATTTAAAGTGGATAATTCCTTGATGAGCTGCGTGGAATCTTTAAGATACGCTGGTAATTCTAAAACATAGGTTTGTAAAAAGAGATCCACATAATGTGATAAGTGACGGGTTATTGCATTCATGGCCGATATAATGGGACGGCCCGGAGGTCTTTTCATGGCTTTATGGATGCTGGGAATGAATATTGTTTCACTTGTAAAAAGGCTTTTTCTTTTTTGTTCAGAATATTGTTTTTATCTGCTTCTTTTATTAAATTATTATATTCTTTAAAATATTCCACTGAAGGGTCTGATGGTAAAATAGCCTATAGTAATCTGAATCAGCTAAAATCCGCTTCCTGAATATAATCATCTCTATTTAAAATCACAGCCCCCCCCCCCCCCCCTTGTCTGCAGGTCTAATTATAATTTCCTCATTTTTCGTTAATGTATTTAATCCTATTTTCTCATTTCTAGAAAGATTATTTTTAATGTGAAGAATCGGGGTTTGATTAATCTTACGAAAGTCTTCACTGACCATTGCATAAAAGGTCTCTATGAAATTCCCACGGGAGCTCAGGGGGTAGAAGGATGATTTGGGGATTACAGGAACATGTTTAAAACTCAGTTCCGGGATAATCTCATTTGAATTTGCTTGAATTTCCTTATTTTTATGAAATTGATTATTTTGGATAAAGAAGTGCTTGGCTAAGGTGAGTTTTCTAGTGTAATCATTTAGGTCCAAAAATAATTGAAAAGGATTTGGTGCTACTGTGGGGCAAAAAGAAAGGCCCTTGGATAAAAGGTCTATTTCATTATCTTTTGGTTTATAATCTGATAGGTTGAACAATTTCACCAACATATTGTTTTCTTTTGATGTGGTTACTGTTTGTGTAGTTTTTTCTTCTTTCTCCCCCCTCTGCATCCTCGTTTCCGATTTTTCTTTTTATTGATAATGGGTTGAGTGATTGGTTCGGGGTGAAATACTGCGTGATTTTCGTGATTCTCGGGCTGGAAATGGGGGTGACTAACGTGACAGTGTCTACATTCACAGGACGGGAGGCTAAAAAACTGTCCGATTCCAGGCAATCAGATGCGATTGTGTTGGGTGTGTGTGGTGCGATCGTGAGTGGAAGAGATGTATCGTGAATGGTGCAAATGGAGAAATCTAATGCTTGTGAATCATCCAGGGGTGGATGGACAGTGTTGGTGAGTATATCTGAGTTGGGAACAATTCTATGGTTGTGTTATTTCGTGATTAATATATTGGGAGATAATGGATAGTGAGTGAACTGATGTGAAGTGTCAGTTATGATGTTGGGTGTAATTTTGCATTCTGAAACAGATTGCGTGATGATTGGATGATCTTCACTTGATATAATGGGTGCAGAACATACTGTAATGTTTTGCAGTAACGGTGCAGGGGGTGTAATGACTGATTTTTTGTTTGACATCAGTTCAGATGATATAGATTTTTGTATTTGTAAATTTGTGGTTGAGCTGACAGGAGGGTCTTTTGGCTCATGGTTTCTTCGCCATGCCGAGTTCACAATTGTTCTACTATTACTGTTGGTTGTTTGATATCGTGTTTTATTATTTTTATTATTGTTAGAATTATAAGGACTTTTTGTGAAGGCTAGCCTTTTAGGGTCTTCTTCCTTATTATTTGTTCCTACATTTGGATTAGTCTCTGTTGTCCCTAATGGATTTAATTGATCAGTGGTTTTCTGTACATTTTCATTCCATTTTTCATAAGAATGATATTTTGGCCATTTTCGTATCTGATTTGTGGCATAATCTTCTTTATCTCTATTATATTTTGTTACTTTTTTATTTACTGTTTCTAATTTATTTAAACGAGATACTGTAGAGCGATCTAGTCTCTGAAACTCCACAGTGTGTTGGTGGGGCCAAAGAGTCAGGATGGCTTCAGAAATTTTGTCAGAAAAATTCTTTGCTACAGTGCGTCATTAATCAAAAGTCGATTAACCCCTTCACGACGAGCGACGTACATGTACGTCGCGGGGTTCCGGGAGCGCCGCGTCACCGGTAGCGGTGATCGGGCCGGGATGACTGCTGTTATCTAACAGCAGGCATCCCGACACATCGCCGAGGGGGGTCCTGAGACCCCCACATGACCGCGATGCGCGCAAATCGCAGGTCAATTCAGACCTGCGATCTGCGCCATTCCGGGTCATACGGGTCACTGGTGACCCGGAAAATAAGAAGGATCGGGGGTGTCACCCTCGATCCCCCTAAAGGGATAGGAGTTTGGTGGCAGGGGTGCCACCCCTCCTATCCCTGCTATTGGTCGGCCGAGCGACCGACCGATAGCAGACCGGGGGAGGGGGGGTTAAAGTTCGGTTCCCCCGCTTTGCCCACCTATCGGTGTCCGGGCAAAACGGGGGAACCGTCCAGGGAAGGTCGGCGCCGAAGGTCCCTACCTGGATCCCGGATCCCCGTTCACGATCCTCCCCCACGTGCGGCGGCGGCAGCAATACTTCCGGGTCCTGCTAGGTGAGTTGTTGCCTAGCAACATCCGGAGGGCCACAGTTTACAGTGGTCTCTAAACCGTGGCCCTCCAGATGTTGCAAAACTACAACTTCCAGCATGCCCAGACAGCTGTTTGCTGTGTGGGCATGCTGGGACTTGTAGTTTTGCAATATTTAGAGGGGTTCAGGTTGTAGATCACTAAGTGGTCTCAAACTGTAGCCCTCCAGATGTTGCAAAACTACAACTCTCAGCATGCCCAGACAGCAGTTTGCTGTCTGGGCATGTTGCGAGTTGTAGTTTTGCAACATCTGGAGGGCCACAGTTTTGAGACCACTGGACAGTGATTTACAACTTGAACCCCTCTAAATCTTGCAAAACTACAACTCCCAGCATTCAGGAACAGCATAAGGCTGTCTTGGCATGCTGGGAGTTGTACTTGCGTGCCTCCAGCCATTGCATAACTACATCTCCCAGCATGCCCTTCCGCAATCAGTACATGCTGGGAGTTGTAGTTTTGCAACAGCTGGAGGCACACTGGTTGGAAAATACTGAGTTAGATCATAGAACCTAACTCAAGGTTTTCCAGCCAGTGTGCCTCCAGCTGTTGCAAAACTACAACTCCCAGCATGCATGGTCTGTCAGTGCATGCTGGGAGTTGTAGTTTTGACCCCCCTCCCATGTGAATGTACAGTTTACATTCACACTGGCGGCAGATTACAGTGAGTTCTCCGCTACAAATTTGAGCTGCGGCAAATTTTCCGCCGCAGCTCAAACTCCTAGCGGGAGACTCAGTGTAATCTGCCACCAATGTGAATGTAACCTAAAAACACTACACTACACTAACATAAAATAAAGAGTAAAACACTAAATATACACACGTACACTGCCCCCCCACCACCCCCCTCCCCAATAAAAATGAAAAACGTATTGTATGGCAGTGTTTCTAAGATGGAGCCTCCAGCTGTTGAAAAACAAAAACTCCCAGCATTTCTGGACAGCATTTGACTGTCCAAGCATGCTGGGAGTTTAGCAACAGCTGGAGGCACCCTGTTTGGGAATCACTGGCGTAGAATACCCCTATGTCCACCCCTATGCAATCCCTAATTCAGGCCTCAAATGCGCATGGCGCTCTCTCACTTCGGAGCACTGTCGTATTTCAAGGCAACAGTTTAGGGTCACATATGGGGTATCGCCGTACTCGGGAGAAATTGCCTAACAAATTTAGGGGCTTTTTCTCCTTTTACCCCTTATGAAAAGGAACAGTTGGAGTCTACACCAGTATATTAGTGTATAAAAATAACATTATTTACACTAACATGCTGGTGTTGCCCTATACTTTTCATTTTCACAAGAGGTAAAAGGGAAAAACGCCCCCCAAAATTTGTAACGCAATTTCTCCCGAGTACGGAGATACCTCATATGTGAGTGCAAAGTGCTCTGGGGGCGCACAACAAGGCCCAGAAGGGAGAGTGCACCATGTACATTTGAGGTGATTTGCACAGGGGTGGCTGATTGTTACAGCGGTTCTGACAAAACCACACCTACATGTGACCCCATTTTGGAAACTACACCCCTCACGGAATGTAATGAGGGGTGCAGTGAGCATTTACCCCCCACTGGTGTCTGACGGATCTTTGGAACAGTGGTCCGTGAAAATGAAAAATTTTGCACAGCCCACTGTTCCAAAGATCTGTCAGACACCAGTGGGGGGTAAATGCTTACTGTACTCCTCATTACATTCTGTGAGGGGTCTAGTTTCCAAAATGGTATGCCATGTGGGGGTTATTTTGCTGTTCTGGCACCATAGGGGCTTCCTAAATGCGACATGCCCCCCGAGCAAAATTTGCTATCAAAAAGCCAAATATGACTCCTTCTCTTCTGAGCATTGTAGTTCGCCCGCAGTGCACTTCAGGTCCACTTATGGGGTACCTCCATACTCAGAAGAGATGGGGTTACAAATTTTGGGGGGTCTTTTCTGCTATTAACCCTTGCAAAAATGTGAAATTTGGGGGGAAACCCACATTTTAGTGAAATTATTATTATTTTTTTTTAACATATGCAAAAGTCGTGAAACACCTGTGGGGTATTAAGGCTCACTTTATCCCTTGTTACTTTCCTCAAGGGGTCTAGTTTCCAAAAGGGTATGCCATGTGTTTTTTTTGCTGTTCTGGCACCATAAGGGCTTCCTAAATGCGACATGCCCCCCAAAAACCATTTCAGAAAAATGTACTCTCTAAAATCCCCTTGTCTCTCCTTCGCTTCTGAGCCCTCTTCTGCGCCCGCCGAACACTTTACATAGACATATGAGGTATGTGCTTACTCGAGAGAAATTGGGCTACAAATATAAGTATACATTTTCTCCTTTTACCCCTTGTAAAAATTAAAAAATTGGGTCTACAAGAACATGCGAGTGTAAAAAATGAAGATTTAGAATTTTCTCCTTCACTTTGCTTCTATTCCTGTGAAACACCTAAAGGGTTAAAACATTTACTGAATGTCATTTTGAATACTTTGGGGGTGCAGTTTTTATAATGGGGTCATTTATGGGGTATTTCTAATATGAAGACCCTTCAAATCCACTTCAAACCTGAAATGGTCCCTGAAAAATTGCGAGTTTGAAAATTTTGTGAAAAATTGGAAAATTGCTGCTGAACTTTGAAGCCCTCTGGTGTCTTCCAAAAGTAAAAACTCATCAATTTTATGATGCAATCATAAAGTAGACATATTGTATATGTGAATCCAAAAAAAAAATTATTTGGAATATCCATTTTCCTTACAAGCAGAGAGCTTCAAAGTTAAAAAAAATGCAACATTTTTAATTTTTTCATCAAATTTTGGGATTTTTCACCAAGAAAGGATGCAAGTTACCACAAAAATTTACCACTATGTTAAAGTAGAATATGTCACGAAAAAATAATCTCGGAATCAGAATGATAACTAAAAGCATCAGAGTTATTAATGTTTAAAGTGACAGTGGTCAGATGTGCAAAAAAGGGCTGCGTCCTAGAGGTGAAAATGGGCTCCGTCCTTAAGGGGTTAATCATTTCCGCAGAACATTCTTCCATAAATTAACTCCCATGTGTGTGTGCACTCAGTATCCTCCTTAAAGGAAGACTCAAAGGGCATGCTGAGTCCATGGGGTGCAATTTTATTATCAAGATACAATTCTAAAAATATAACATCAATCCCATGTTGAATTTCCTTCTTACAGAGGTCTTCTAATATTAAAAAAATGATCTGTTAAAATCTTTAAATCATTAGGGGTCACATGCTCAGATGGATTTTGTGTCAGTGCTGGATTTACCGTTATCCCCAAAAGTTCAGAAATCAGTTTATCGCGTTTCCCAGCTCGATTGGTGAGAAATTCCATTTTTTCTCCTTTTTTTAATAATATATATCCCTCCTTATCTTTACAAAGAGCAAGTTTGATTCTACTTTCAATGTTCATGACAAGTCTATGGGTGAATCAGACCGTGTTCACACTATTGGGGCAAATAACAGTTCATTTAACGTTCAGTTTATTGAAGCCAGAGGACACGTGTAAGCGCTCTGCGTAGCGCGAAACCGGTCGACTTACCTGGCGTTCTTGTTGCGTGGACCAGCGATCCCGAATAAAACTTCTTGCTGTTCCGTTAGTGCCGTCTGCGACTTCTTCTTTCAAGTTATACAACGCTTATGCTTATGGCGGACTGAGCACCGGATTAGTGGCATTTGGACCTGACGGTGCAGTGATCCAGAATACTCCAGCAGTACCGTGAGTGCGGCAGTGCCAATGTTTTCCTTGTGCTTGGTAGTGTTGTGCTGATTACCTAGTCTGAGCACGCCGCAGCTGAATTTACCTGCTTAAAATGGAGTCTATGGAACAAGCAGCCTCAGAGGCGAGTGCTGCACTGGATAATATACTGACCATTGGTCCCGGGACTTTACTGGCTGGTAGAGAAGACGCAACAGAATTTTTTGCACAATGTAATTTAAGGGATGAACTGCAGGTACTAGGTACCAAATCTTTGGAATATAAAGCCACTACTCTTTCTGAAAAAGAAGTGAAATTGTTTTGGACCGTTAATTCGCTACAGTCCTATTGTGAGAGCGGACGTGTCCCACGTGGATTGCGAGTTTTCAAAGAGCTGTCTCAATTTCAAGATGACAATGAATTCCCGGATGAATGGGCATCACTACACCAAGAACACAGTTTAAAACTCACCAAACTGATGTTAAAACGGACAGAAAAGGAATATGCCCTAATTATTGCACAACTGCTTAAAGCTAAGTTGGAGCTAAAAACCCGTGTGAATAAGGAGCAATATGAAGTGTTTGAAAAGAAGGTGGAAAAAAAGATACTACCGATTCAAGCTGACATCAAGGAACGTAAAAAGAATAAATATCTGAGAGATAAACAAGACTATGATGGGGGTCATGTATTTGATTGGAATCTGAAAAAGATGAGAAGACAAAGACAACCGCGGAGACCACCTCAGGATTATTGGACTACAGATTCAGGGTTCGTCTCAAGTGGGACTGGCGATACCACTCTTCCTAAAGACCCCTCTAACCCTGTGGTTTTGGGGGACCAACAAGTGCACCTACCCGCAAGAGGAGGATACGGCGGGGCAGGTGCAAAAAGATTCCCAAGAAGAGGTGGGATGAAGAGAAAGCAAGTCACCTGGCAACAATAGGTGCCCTTGCCTCTCCAGATCCTACAGGTCAGTCCAACATTATTAATTTGACACAGTATGTTCTTTCTGAAGATTGCCAATCATTGTTAAGGAAGGGGTTAAATTACTGTATCAATAACGAATTCAATTTTACAGATTTTACTATAGATTTTTATAAATCTATTAGAAAAATTTATTTACACAGGTTTTTTCTTAGTGGTCACACCCCGGGCAAAGAGTCAGACCAGTTAGAAGGTGAAGTTCCAGCATTTATTAGCCCGTTGGGCTTTATGGTTAACCCATCCTGGTCTGAACAAGATAGAAATGTTGTGTCGTTACTAATGGAGATTGCAGGAGATGAAAAAGTTCATGTCCCAGATAAAGTTACAACATACAGACCATTCACAGGAGGTGTTCCATCCACATTCAATCCGCCCTTGCCCGCAGGCTCTAATATCCAGAATTTTATGGAAAGCGTCATTCAAGACGTTAAAGCACTGATTTACCCTAAATCTACCCCTAATCTCACGGTTGGGGAAAGGAGTGCTTTAAAATGCTTATCTGAACATTCAGATATAATAGTGAAACCTGCGGACAAGGGCGGAAATATTGTGCTCTCGACCAGAGATTACTACCTGCAAGAGGCGAATCGCCAGTTAAGCGATCAAGGTACCTATACAGCATTATTAAAAGACCCCACCACACATTATCAGGAGAGTGCTAGATCTTTACTCAGGAGTGGAGAGTAATATTTTTTCGGAGAGATTTGCTAAAAAAACTATTTATTACTCTCCCACAAAAGCCATATTGGTACTGGACACCCAAAATTCACAAAAATGCCCAACTGCCGCCAGGTCGGCCGATTGTTGCGGGTAGGGGCTCAGTTACTGAGCCCCTGTCCCAATACCTTGACTGGGTCCTGCGCCCACTATTACATACTATACCAGCTTATTTAAAAGATACTCAACATTTATTACAAATTTTGGAGAATTTTGGGTGGCAGGAGCATTTTATTTTGGCTAGTATCGACGTGGAGAGCCTCAATACCCGCATCCCTCAGGGTGCGGGTGTGGAGGCTGTCCGACGTCGACTAGACCAAACGGAAGACCATAGCCCTGCTTTTATTAATTATATTTGTGAGATGTTACAGTTTGTATTATCTCATAATGCTTTCCAGTTCAACAATCGCTGGTTCAATCAGCGATCCGGGACCGCGATGGGGACCCCCGTGGCACCTACTTTCGCAAATATTTTTTGGGGGGTCCTCGAGGAAGATAAGGTTTTTTCTTCTAATAATCCTTTCCTGAAATATCTGGCACTCTACGTCAGATATGTCGACGACGTGCTGGTTGTTTGGTCGGGTAGTGCCGGCCAGTTCCACCAGTTCGTCGCCTACATGAATGACAACAATTACAATATGCATTTCACTAGTGTGGTGGGTACCAATAATATAGAATTTCTTGATACTAAACTTGTAGCTAGAAATAATCATTTAGAGATCGAGGGATTTAGAAAAACAACGGCTACAAACTCCTTGCTAAGATATGATAGCTTTCACTCCCAACACGTTAAAAAATCTCTTCCATTCGGACAATTTGTCCGATTGAAACGGATAAATACTACTACGGAAACATTCGAAATACAGGCGAAACAATTGTGGGACAGACTAGTAGAGAGGGGTTACCCTGCATCTATCCTGAGGGAGGCATTATTTAAAGTCAGAAGAATACCTCGCAGTCAATTGTTACATAAAAAGAAAGTGCATGACAATATAAAATTAAATACAGAAGATCTAACAAAAAACTTTACGTTTTCCTTTATGTACAGCCCCATGAAAAATAAAATCAGGTCAGCTATATACAAAAATTGGCATATTCTCCAGCAGGATGACATTTTAGGTAAAACACAGCTGAATAAACCATTAATCTCTTTTCGCAGAACTAAGAACATCAGAGACCACATTGTACGAGGAAGACTACAGGATGATACATCCAAAAATTGGATAGAAAAATCTAAACCGCAAGGATGTTTTAAATGTGGCCAGTGTCATTTATGTTCTCATATGATACAAACTAAAAGTATACAATTAGGGTCTCAGAACATAATTATACATGACTTCATTACATTTATACTACATTGGGAAGACCATAAGACCAGTGCGGAAAAGAATTAGGGAACACCTCCGTTCACTCACTACAGGAAAAGGCTGCCCAAAAGTGATAGAACATATGAAATATAAACACAATATCAGAATTGAGGATTTAAAATTCCTAGGATTAAAAACAGTCGCACCCTTAAAATTTGGTGGAGACAGACACAAATACTGAAATGATTATACTCACAGACGCCATAGGAGCGTTAGGTTTAAACTTACGAGAGGATCTTAATGTATTTCCATAATGCAGGTATAAGTTGTATAATACATAGGATCTATGTTCACACCTAGCGTTATTATTATAATACATAATTCCTGTTCGTGTTACATGTTAAAAGGCGCTGTTAGAGCAAGTTAGTAAGTACTAATGCTAGTCTCCCTACACTGTACATAATATTTGTGCTTTTAACCCTGTAATGTCTATTTTTCTATTTTTGTATTACCTGCTTTATGTATTTAAGGGGGGAGGGGTTAATTGAAGCCAGAGGTCACGTGTAAGCGCTCTGCGTAGCGCGAAACCGGTCGACTTACCTGGCGTTCTTGTTGCGTGGACCAGCGATCCTGAATAAAACTTCTTGCTGTTCCGTGAGTGCCGTCTGCGACTTCTTTCAAGTTATACAACGCTTATGCTTATGGTGGACTGAGCACCGGATTAGTGTCATTTGGACCTGACGGTGCAGTGATCCAGAATACTCCAGCAGTACCGGGAGTGCAGCAGTGCCGACGTTTTCCTTCTCCATGTGCTTGGTATATTCCTCCTTATGTTTACAAAGAGCAAGTTTGATTCTACTTTCAATGTTCATGACAAGTCTATGGGTGAATCAGACCGTGTTCACACTATTGGGGCAAATAACAGTTCATTCATCTATTGATCTGTAAAGCGGTAGATCAAACCTTGTTCACAATGCTGAAGCGAAGAAACGCAAAGGTAGGTTTGTTCAAATCACACTTCAGTAAACTAAAAAATATAAGCAATAAACAAAACACCTTTAAACCTACTGAGATTGGCACTTTCCGCTGCGGCAAAAAACGCTGCCTGTGCTGCGAGTGGATTGCGTTTCCCCCGTGATGCGGTGACATCTTTTTCCACAGGTGAAGTTTTTTCTTTGAAAGAAAAATGCAATAGTTCTGAGTCTTTTGTCATCTATCTCCTCACATGAGTGTGGGCTTCAGTATGTGGGCCGTACAGTGCAAACTACTCGCATTAATAAACATAGACACAATATTAATAATCATTTTATACTACATAGTGTATCAAGACACACCATGGCCCTACACAATAGTGATCATAAATGCTTGAAATGTACTATTTTGGAGAGTATCCCTTCAGAATGTGACAATCGCTTCCAAAAACTAGTGAGTAGGGAATCCTTTTGGATCTACTCCCTTAACTCTTTACGGCCCAGAGCATTAAATGAGACAATAGAAAAAACCTTTTAATGATAACTTCAGAGAGTCTTTTTTGATGTAACAAATTAAGTGTTATTTTATGAGAAGTGTTATTGTATGTTTTATGTATTATATTGGATTTTATATAATATATCCAAAAACGTCATTTTATGTAAATTAACTTGTGAGGTCATTTCCGCTTGCTACGGTCATGCCCAAATGAGTATATATGTGCAATTTTTATGTATGTTGAGCATGTCTGAGGAAAAGGACGGAGCGTCCTTGAAACGCGTTATATGCTAAAATAAAAAGAATACTCCTTTACCTGGCTTGTGGACAGCGCTGTGATCTATCCCATCAACTTTTCACATCCATCTGTTGTGAATATCTGCCATCGTAACTTGTATATGGAAGTATACCCCCCTTTACGGTCACCTCCGTGAAGATGTCTAGGAATGAATTCCATTATGACCAAGAAGATACAGAAAGAATTCTTGCGCAAACCACTGTACCGAGTGATTTCCTATCTGTTCCCAGTCATGAGTTTCGCAGCCGCGAATTCGAGAGGGAATCGAGACACTTGGTGAACCTTGAGCTCCACTGCGCAACCCTTAGTATTTGAAGGTCCATCTGATCCGTAGGGGTCTACGGGTGAAGTTACGCCCCACTATATTTAGTCAGAAAAAATAATTTTGGGATCTGTTTGAACCGATTTTGAATAAATGCTCCAAGGACCTGATGACTTTGACAGTGGACTTTCTACAAAGGGAAATCGCCGCCTTACAGGAGAAAGTGAAGACAATTGAGACACAGCTTGACTCTACATTAAATCCTGATGAACTTTCTTTAACAAAAGAAAGGATTACAGCTAATTTAGAGATTCACCCAAAATTTTGGAGAGACAATGATGATTACTTACAGAACCGCGTCTACAGGTGGCAGGATCCATTCTTTTCACAGAGACCGTATTAACCGAATAGAGGTACCCCACAAGAATCTCTTTCTCATCCAGTTCTGAAAGTATTGACTTTGCTCAGTCAAGAGGACGTTTTGGTACCCGACGTCGACCCCAAAGAAGAAGGGCCGTTGGAGGCATACCTAATCCCAGAGATACGAATGTGACTACCAGATCAAAGGTAGGACCCCCTGATCCCTCACCCACCATCACCCCCTTAGTGGTCAACATTTCTTCTAAGTCCTTAAGTCCCCCCCCAAATGCAATTGTTACAGAGAGGCCTATCCTTTAGTCCAACTTACAAATTCGACACATTCCAACTTGACCTCGATCTGTACAGATTTTTTAGGAACATTAGATTGAAAGTTTTTTTCCGTGAGAAAGATCCGGACACGGTTCCCCAGGTGGACACACCAGCTCCCATCAGCATACAGACACTAGGGATTAGAGTCCCCGGTAAATTTACACCCCCACGGGGACCTCCAGCCTTAGAGACCTTCATTGATCTCGTCCAGAGGGATATTTTAAAAGTACAAAAGGATATAGAAAGAGGCTCACTTCACTATCCTAAAAATTCTCTTCAATTGAGAGACAGGCCCTTAAACAACTGCAAGATGACAAATCTATCACTATTAAACTGGCCGATAAGGGGGGAGCCATTGTGATTCAAAACCGATCTGACTATCTGGCAGAAATCCATACACAACTAAGGGACAGTAATGTATACATGAGACTGGATAGGGATCCTACCACATCCATTAGCCAGAAAAATAAAGCATGTATTGATCACCACCTGGAATTAGGGGTCATGGACCCTAGGACACATACTTTCCTCCGCAAAGATCACCCAGTAACACCAGTGATTTACACATTACCAAAAATTCACAAGGATTTACAACACCCACCAGGTCGGCCAATTGTGGCCTCCACCGAGTCCATCCTCTCCCCATTGTCCATTTTACTTCAGAAGATCCTGACACCTTTGGTGAAATCCACTTCTTCCTTTTTACTAGACACATCAAATTTTCTAGAGATAATCAAATCACATAGACAAATTCCTCCAGATGCCATCCTGGTTACACTAGATGTTTGTAGTCTGTATACATTCATCAAACACTACAAAGGTATACATGCAGTTAAACAAATACTTATAAACTCTGACTTTGATACATCTACCATCAACTTCTGCACAGACCTGGTAGAACTGGTCTTGTCTAATAACTACTTCCTCTTAAAGAATGATTTTTATCTACAGATACAGGGGACGGCCATGGGCTCCAACATGGCACCATCTTATGCTAATGCCTATATGGCATTCTTTGAGTCTGAATTTGTATATTCCGACACATTGTTTCAAACCTATTCAATTACATGGAAACGTTATATAGATGATATATTTTGTATCTGGGGGGGGCCACTAGATACCCTCAGGATCCATGGTATCATTAGGAAACACTGGTCACTACTGAATAGAGCATACCCATCTATAGACGAATTCAAAAGCCCTTTCTTACCATGCTTTAGGCGTCCCCCGAATCTGAAAGATAAACTAGTCAGAGCAGATACAGGGAACTTTTCCAGTCGCACTACACAGACCTTTTAAGATCACGTAGAAACGGCACATTCCCTTGCCTACATTGTATTCAATGCAATAATATCATGCGAGGCGACTACCCGCATCACCCCAGATCTGGCAAGTCCATTCCAATCAGAGGCTACCACACGTGTGATTCAAATATTGTTGTGTATCTTTTGAAATGCCCATGTGGTTTGGGGTATGTAGGGGAGACAACCCAGAAAATACGAGACCGTATCACACAACACAAATCTACGATAAGACACAAGAACACATTACTCCCTGTACCTCATCATTTTGATGTTCATAATCATACGCCTGCTCAACTTCGGTTCCAAATATTGGAAGACATAGGCGTGCGCACGGGGTGTTCTGGGTGTGCACAGGCACACCCTAATCACCGCGGCCGTGGCCCGCTGCTGCAGGCCTTTTTTTTTTCTCACTACTAAACCCCAGCCCCACCGAACATCCCCGACATCACCAGCCCGAAATCAAACCCCCCCCCCGCTCGGCGCCGCAACCGCTACTACACACATCCGTACACTGACTGACCTTACATGCCGCCCGGGGCCGCTTTAAGAGTGCGGGGGCTGATTGGTCAGGCGACAGTGCGCACGGCTGCACATGACGTCTAGGTGACTCATGGTGCGCAGTCTAGGTCTAGTCTAGGTGACTCATGGTGCGCAGTCTAGGTCTAGTCTAGGTGACTCATGGTGCGCAGTCTAGGTCTAGTCTAGGTGACTCATGGTGCGCAGTCTAGGTCTAGTCTAGGTGACTCATGGTGCGCAGTCTAGGTCTAGTCTAGGTGACTCATGGTGCGCAGTCTAGGTCTAGTCTAGGTGACTCATGGTGCGCAGTCTAGGTCTAGTCTAGGTGACTCATGGTGCGCAGTCTAGGTCTAGTCTAGGTGACTCATGGTGCGCAGTCTAGGTCTAGTCTAGGTGACTCATGGTGCGCAGTCTAGGTCTAGTCTAGGTGACTCATGGTGCGCAGTCTAGGTCTAGTCTAGGTGACTCATGGTGCGCAGTCTAGGTCTAGTCTAGGTGACTCATGGTGCGCAGTCTAGGTCTAGTCTAGGTGACTCATGGTGCGCAGTCTAGGTCTAGTCTAGGTGACTCATGGTGCGCAGTCTAGATCTAGTCTAGGTGACTCATGGTGCGCAGTCTAGATCTAGTCTAGGTGACTCATGGTGCGCAGTCTAGGTCTAGTCTAGGTGACTCATGGTGCGCAGTCTAGGTCTAGTCTAGGTGACTCATGGTGCGCAGTCTAGGTCTAGTCTAGGTGACTCATGGTGCGCAGTCTAGGTCTAGTCTAGGTGACTCATGGTGCGCAGTCTAGGTCTAGTCTAGGTGACTCATGGTGCGCAGTCTAGGTCTAGTCTAGGTGACTCATGGTGCGCAGTCTAGGTCTAGTCTAGGTGACTCATGGTGCGCAGTCTAGGTCTAGTCTAGGTGACTCATGGTGCGCAGTCTAGATCTAGTCTAGGTGACTCATGGTGCGCAGTCTAGATCTAGTCTAGGTGACTCATGGTGCGCAGTCTAGGTCTAGTCTAGGTGACTCATGGTGCGCAGTGCCCCGAGCCCGCACAGGAGAGGCCCGGGCCCCCAGCTCTGGAGTCTGGGCTGCTGGAGAGGGCGGCTGCTTTTTTGTTTACTTCATCCTGACGAGGAGTTCTGCTCCCTCCCCCGAGGTGCCTCTCTCTGCCTCAGCTGACAGTGTCTCCAAATCAGGGTGAAGGGTCAGTCACAAATATCGGCCATTCCTGTCCTCAGAGCCTCAGCCGGACAGGGAAGAGACACTGACCTGATGAGGCTCCTGTCATGTGTGATCTGTCTGCTAAAATGTGTATCTAATCCCCCATGTGTGATCTGTCTGCTAAAATGTGTATCTAATCCCCCAGTGTGTGATCTGTCTGCTAAAATGTGTATCTAATCCCCCAGTGTGTGATCTGTCTGCTAAAATGTGTATCTAATCCCCAGTGTGTGATCTATCTGCTAAAGTGTGTATCTAATCCCCCAGTGTGTGATCTATCTGCTAAAATGTGTATCTAATCCCCCAGTGTGTGATCTATCTGCTAAAATGTGTATCTAATCCCCCAGTGTGTGATCTGTCTGCTAAAATGTGTATCTAATCCCCAGTGTGTGATCTATCTGCTAAAGTGTGTATCTAATCCCCCAGTGTGTGATCTATCTGCTAAAATGTGTATCTAATCCCCCAGTGTGTGATCTGTCTGCTAAAATGTGTATCTAATCCCCAGTGTGTGATCTATCTGCTAAAGTGTGTATCTAATCCCCCAGTGTGTGATCTATCTGCTAAAATGTGTATCTAATCCCCAGTGTGTGATCTGTCTGCTAAAATGTGTATCTAATCCCCCAGTGTGTGATCTATCTGCTAAAATGTGTATCTAATCCCCCAGTGTGTGATCTATCTGCTAAAATGTGTATCTAATCCCCCAGTGTGTGATCTATCTGCTAAAATGTGTATCTAATCCCCCAGTGTGTGGCCTGTCTGCTAAAATGTGTATCTAATCCCCCAGTGTGTGGCCTGTCTGCTAAAATGTGTATCTAATCCCCCAGTGTGTGATCTGTCTGCTAAAATGTGTATCTAATCCCCCAGTGTGTGATCTGTCTGCTAAAATGTGTATCTAATCCCCCAGTGTGTGGCCTGTCTGCTAAAATGTGTATCTAATCCCCCAGTGTGTAATCTGTCTAATGAGCTGTATATCTAAACTCCCCATGTGTGATCTGTCTGCTAGCCTGTGTATCTAAATCCCCATGTGTGATACTGTTTGCTGAGCTGTGTATCTAATCCCCCATGTGTGATCTGTCTGCTAAACTGTGTATCTAAACCCCCAATAGTTGTTCCTGTTTGAGCTGTGTATCTAATCCCCTTCGTGTGATCTGTCTGATGAGCTTTGTATCTAATCCTCCCATGTGTGATACTGTTTGTTGAGCCCCTATATCTAATTCCCCCATGTGTGATCTGTCTGATGAGCTGTGTATCTAATCCTCCCATGTGTGATACTGTTTGTTGAGCCCCTATATATAATTCCCCCATGTGTGATCTGTCTGATGAGCTGTGTATCTAATCCTCCCATGTGTGATCTGTCTGATGAGCTGTGTATCTAATCCTCCCATGTGTGATCTGTCTGATGAGCTGTGTATCTAATCCTCCCATGTGTGATACTGTTTGTTGAGCCCCTATATCTAATCCCCTTCGTGTGATCTGTCTGATGAGCTTTGTATCTAATCCTCCCATGTGTGATACTGTTTGTTGAGCCCCTATATCTAATTCCCTCATGTGTGATCTGTCTGATGAGCTGTGTATCTAATCCTCCCATGTGTGATCTGTCTGATGAGCAGTGTATCTAATCCTCCCATGTGTGATACTGTTTGTTGAGCCCCTATATCTAATTCCCCCATGTGTGATCTGTCTGATGAGCTGTGTATCTAATCCTCCCATGTGTGATCTGTCTGATGAGCAGTGTATCTAATCCGCCACTGTGTGATACTGTTTGCTGAGACCCTGTATCCAATCCCCATGTGTGATTTGGCTGTGTATTTAATCCCTTTTATGTTTGATATTGTCTGCTGAGCTGTGTATCTAATCCCCCTATGTCTGATACTGGTTGCTGAGCCCCTGTATCTAATCCTATAATGTGTGATACTGTCTCTATCTAATACTGTTACACTGTCTGCCCAGTAGTAAGGAGATTACATGAGGAGGATTGTTACAGTGTGTCACCCCAGTAGTGAGGGGATTACATGAGGAGGAGGTTTGTTACAATGTGTCACCCCAATAGTGAGGGGATTATATGAGGAGGAGGTTTGTTACAGTGTGTCACCCCAGTAGTAAGGAGATTACATGAGGAGGAGGTTTGTTACAGTGTGTCACCCCAGTAGTAAGGAGATTACATGAGGAGGAGGTTTGTTACAGTGTGTCACCCCAGTAGTAAGGAGATTACATGAGGAGGAGGTTTGTTACAGTGTGTCACCCCAGTGGTAAGGAGATTACATGAGGAGGAGGTTTGTTACAGTGTGTCACCCCAGTAGTGAGGAGATTACATGAGGAGGAGGTTTGTTACAGTGTGTCACCCCAGTAGTAAGGAGATTACATGAGGAGGAGGTTTGTTACAGTGTGTCACCCCAATAGTGAGGGGATTATATGAGGAGGAGGTTTGTTACAGTGTGTCACCCCATTAGTAAGGAGATTACATGAGGAGGAGGATTGTTACAGTGTGTCACCCCAGTAGTAAGGAGATTACATGAGGAGGAGGTTTGTTACAGTGTGTCACCCCAGTAGTGAGGAGATTACATGAGGAGGAGGTTTGTTACAGTGTGTCACCCCAGTAGTGAGGGGATTACATGAGGAGGAGGTTTGTTACAATGTGTCACCCCAATAGTGAGGGGATTATATGAGGAGGAGGTTTGTTACAGTGTGTCACCCCAGTAGTAAGGAGATTACATGAGGAGGAGGTTTGTTACAGTGTTTCACCCCAGTAGTAAGGAGATTACATGAGGAGGAGGTTTGTTACAGTGTGTCACCCCAGTAGTAAGGAGATTACATGAGGAGGAGGTTTGTTACAGTGTGTCACCCTAGTAGTAAGGGGATTACATGAGGAGGAGGTTTGTTACAGTGTGTCACCCCAGTAGTAAGGAGATTACATGAGGAGGAGGTTTGTTACAGTGTGTCACCCCAGTAGTAAGGAGATTACATGAGGAGGAGGTTTGTTACAGTGTGTCACCCCAGTAGTAAGGAGATTACATGAGGAGGAGGTTTGTTACAGTGTGTCACCCCAGTAGTGAGGGGATTACATGAGGAGGAGGTTTGTTACAATGTGTCACCCCAGTAGTGAGGGGATTACATGAGGAGGAGGTTTGTTACAATGTGTCACCCCAGTAGTAAGGAGATTACATGAGGAGGAGGTTTGTTACAATGTGTCACCCCAGTAGTAAGGAGATTACATGAGGAGGAGGTTTGTTACAGTGTGTCACCCCAGTAGTAAGGAGATTACATGAGGAGGAGGTTTGTTACAGTGTGTCACCCCAGTAGTAAGGAGATTACATGAGGAGGAGGTTGGTTACAGTGTGTCACCCCAGTAGTAAGGAGATTACATGAGGAGGAGGTTTGTTACAGTGTGTCACCCCAGTAGTAAGGAGATTACATGAGGAGGAGGTTTGTTACAGTGTGTCACCCCAGTAGTAAGGAGATTACATTAGGAGGAGGTTTGTTACAGTGTGTCACCCCAGTAGTAAGGAGATTACATGAGGAGGAGGTTTGTTACAGTGTGTCACCCCAGTAGTAAGGAGATTACATGAGGAGGAGGTTTGTTACAATGTGTCACCCCAGTAGTAAGGAGATTACATGAGGAGGAGGTTTGTTACAATGTGTCACCCCAGTAGTAAGGAGATTACATGAGGAGGAGGTTTGTTACAATGTGTCACCCCAGTAGTAAGGAGATTAAATGAGGAGGTTTGTTACAGTGTGTCACCTCAGTAGTAAGGAGATTACATGAGGAGGAGGTTTGTTACAATGTGTCACCCCAGTAGTAAGGAGATTACATGAGGAGGAGGTTTGTTACAGTGTGTCACCCCAGTAGTAAGGAGATTACATGAGGAGGAGGTTTGTTACAGTGTGTCACCCCAGTAGTAAGGAGATTACATGAGGAGGAGGTTTGTTACACTGTGTCACCCCAGTAGTAAGGAGATTACATGAGGAGGAGATTTGTTACAGTGTGTCACCCCAGTAGTAAGAAGATAACATGAGGAGGAGGTTTGTTACAGTGTGTCACCCCAGTAGTAAGGGGATTACATGAGGAGTGGGTTTGTTACAATGTGTCACCCCAGTAGTGAGGGGATTACATGAGGAGGAGGTTTGTTACAGTGTGTCACCCCAGTAGTAAGGAGATTACATGAGGATCAGGTTTGTTACAGTGTGTCCCCCCAGTAGTAAGGAGATTACATGAGGAGGAGGTTTGTTACAGTGTGTCACCCCAGTAGTAAGGAGATTACATGAGGAGGAGGTTTGTTACAGTGTGTCACCCCAGTAGTGAGGAGATTACATGAGGAGGTTTGTTACAGTGTGTCACCCCAGTAGTAAGGAGATTACATGAGGAGGAGGTTTGTTACAGTGTGTCACCCCAGTAGTAAGGTGATTACATGAGGAGGAGGTTTGTTACAGTGTGTCACCCCAGTAGTAAGGAGATTACATGAGGAGGAGGTTTGTTACAGTGTGTCACCCCAGTAGTAAGGAGATTACATGAGGAGGAGGTTTGTTACAGTGTGTCACCCCAGTAGTGAGGAGATTACATGAGGAGGAGGTTTGTTACAGTGTGTCACCCCAGTAGTAAGGAGATTACATGAGGAGGAGGATTGTTACAGTGTGTCACCCCAGTAGTAAGGAGATTACATGAGGAGGAGGTTTGTTACAGTGTGTCACCCCAGTAGTGAGGAGATTACATGAGGAGGAGGTTTGTTACAGTGTGTCACCCCAGTAGTGAGGGGATTACATGAGGAGGAGGTTTGTTACAATGTGTCACCCCAATAGTGAGGGGATTATATGAGGAGGAGGTTTGTTACAGTGTGTCACCCCAGTAGTAAGGAGATTACATGAGGAGGAGGTTTGTTACAGTGTGTCACCCCAGTAGTAAGGAGATTACATGAGGAGGAGGTTTGTTACAGTGTGTCACCCTAGTAGTAAGGGGATTACATGAGGAGGAGGTTTGTTACAGTGTGTCACCCCAGTAGTAAGGAGATTACATGAGGAGGAGGTTTGTTACAGTGTGTCACCCCAGTAGTAAGGAGATTACATGAGGAGGAGGTTTGTTACAGTGTGTCACCCCAGTAGTAAGGAGATTACATGAGGAGGAGGTTTGTTACAATGTGTCACCCCAGTAGTAAGGAGATTACATGAGGAGGAGGTTTGTTACAGTGTGTCACCCCAGTAGTAAGGAGATTACATGAGGAGGAGGTTGGTTACAGTGTGTCACCCCAGTAGTAAGGAGATTACATGAGGAGGAGGTTTGTTACAGTGTGTCACCCCAGTAGTAAGGAGATTACATGAGGAGGAGGTTTGTTACAGTGTGTCACCCCAGTAGTGAGGGGATTACATGAGGAGGAGGTTTGTTACAATGTGTCACCCCAGTAGTGAGGGGATTACATGAGGAGGAGGTTTGTTACAATGTGTCACCCCAGTAGTAAGGAGATTACATGAGGAGGAGGTTTGTTACAATGTGTCACCCCAGTAGTAAGGAGATTAAATGAGGAGGTTTGTTACAGTGTGTCACCTCAGTAGTAAGGAGATTACATGAGGAGGAGGTTTGTTACAATGTGTCACCCCAGTAGTAAGGAGATTACATGAGGAGGAGGTTTGTTACAGTGTGTCACCCCAGTAGTAAGGAGATTACATGAGGAGGAGGTTTGTTACACTGTGTCACCCCAGTAGTAAGGAGATTACATGAGGAGGAGATTTGTTACAGTGTGTCACCCCAGTAGTAAGAAGATAACATGAGGAGGAGGTTTGTTACAGTGTGTCACCCCAGTAGTAAGGGGATTACATGAGGAGTGGGTTTGTTACAATGTGTCACCCCAGTAGTGAGGGGATTACATGAGGAGGAGGTTTGTTACAATGTGTCACCCCAGTAGTAAGGAGATTACATGAGGATCAGGTTTGTTACAGTGTGTCCCCCCAGTAGTAAGGAGATTACATGAGGAGGAGGTTTGTTACAGTGTGTCACCCCAGTAGTAAGGAGATTACATGAGGAGGAGGTTTGTTACAGTGTGTCACCCCAGTAGTAAGGAGATTACATGAGGAGGAGATTTGTTACAGTGTGTCACCCCAGTAGTAAGGAGATTACATGAGGAGGAGGTTTGTTACAGTGTGTCACCCCAGTAGTAAGGAGATTACATGAGGAGGAGGTTTGTTACAGTGTGTCACCCCAGTAGTAAGGAGATTACATGAGGAGGAGGTTTGTTACAATGTGTCACCCCAGTAGTAAGGAGATTACATTAGGAGGAGGTTTGTTACAGTGTGTCACCCCAGTATTAAGGAGATTACATGAGGAGGAGGTTTGTTACAGTGTGTCACCCCAGTAGTAAAAAGATTACATGAGATGGAGGTTTGTTACAGTGTGTCACCCCAGTAGTAAGGAGATTAC
>NW_026607764.1:0-5000 GCF_029499605.1 Hyla sarda | reverse complement strand
ATATATATATATAGATAGTATGGGGTGTATATATATATATATATATAGATAGTATGGGGTGTATATATATATATATAGATAGTATGGGGTGTATATATATATATATAGATAGTATGGGGTGTATATATATATATATAGATAGTATGGGGTGTATATATATATAGATAGTATGGGGTATATATATATATATATATATATATATATATATATAGATAGTATGGGGTGTATATATATATATAGATAGTATGGGGTGTATATATATATATATAGATAGTATGGGGTATATATATATATATATAGAGATAGTATGGGGTGTATATATATATATATATATAGATAGTATGGGGTGTATATATATATATAGATAGTATGGGGTGTATATATATATATATAGATAGTATGGGGTGTATATATATATAGATAGTATGGGGTGTATATATATATATATATAGATAGTATGGGGTGTATATATATATATATATATAGATAGTATGGGGTGTATATATATATATATATAGATAGTATGGGGTGTATATATATATATATAGATAGTATGGGGTGTATATATATAGATAGTATGGGGTGTATATATATATAGATAGTATGGGGTGTATATATATAGTATGGGGTGTATATATAGTACGGGGTGTATATATATATATATAGTACAGGGTGTGTATCTATATATATATAGTACGGGGTGTGTGTGTATATATATATATATATAGATAGATAGATAGTATGGGATGTGTATATATATATATATATATATAGATAGTATGGGGTGTATATATATAGTACGGGGTGTGTGTATATATATATATATATATATATATATATATATATATATATATATATATAGATAGTATGGGGTGTATATATATATATATATAGATAGTATGGGGTGTATATATATATATATAGTACGGGGTGTGTATATATATATATATATATATATATATAGATATATAGATAGTATGGGGTGTATATATATAGATAGTATGGGGTGTATATATATAGTACGGGGTGTGTATATATATATATATATATATATATATATATAGATAGTATGGGGTGTATATATATATATATATATATATATATAGATAGTATGGGGTGTATATATATATATAGTATGGGGTGTATATATATATATATATAGAGATAGTATGGGGTGTATATATATATATATATGATAGTATGGGGTGTATATATATAGATAGTATGGGGTGTATATATATATATATAGATAGTATGGGGTGTATATATATATATATAGATAGTATGGGGTGTATATATATATATAGATAGTATGGGGTGTATATATTTATATATATAGTATGGGGTGTATATATTTATATATATAGTATGGGGTGTATATATATATATATAGTATGGGGTGTATATATATATATATATATATAGATAGTATGGGGTGTATATATATATATAGATAGTATGGGGTGTATATATATATATAGATAGTATGGGGTGTATATATATATATAGATAGTATGGGGTGTATATATATATAGAAAGTATGGGGTGTATATATATATATATAGATAGTATGGGGTGTATATATAGATAGATAGTACGGGGTGTATATATATATAGATAGATAGTACGGGGTGTATATATATATATAGATAGATAGTACGGGGTGTATATATAGATAGATAGTACGGGGTGTATATATATATATATAGATAGTACGGGGTGTATATATATATATATATATATAGATAGTATGGGGTGTATATATATATATATATAGATAGTACGGGGTGTATATATAGTATGGGGTGTATATATATATATAGATAGTATGGGGTGTATATATATATATAGATAGTATGGGGTGTATATATTTATATATATAGTATGGGGTGTATATATTTATATATATAGTATGGGGTGTATATATATATAGTATGGGGTGTATATATATATATAGATAGTATGGGGTGTATATATATATATAGATAGTATGGGGTGTATATATATATATATATAGATATTACGGGTGTATATATATATAGATAGTATGGGTGTATATATATATATATAGATAGTATGGGGTGTATATATATATATATATAGATAGTATGGGGTGTATATATATATATATATATAGATAGTATGGGGTGTATATATATATATAGATAGATAGTACGGGGTGTATATATAGATAGATAGTACGGGGTGTATATATATATATATATAGATAGTATGGGGTGTATATATATATATAGATAGTATGGGGTGTATATATATATATAGATAGTACGGGGTGTATATATATATAGATAGTATGGGGTGTATATATATATATATATATATATAGATAGTATGGGGTGTATATATATATATAGATAGTATGGGGTGTATATATATATATAGATAGTATGGGGTGTATATATATATATATAGATAGTATGGGGTGTATATATATATATAGATAGTATGGGGTATATATATATATATAGATAGTATGGGGTGTATATATATATATATAGAAAGTATGGGGTATATATATATATATAGATAGTATGGGGTGTATATATATATATATAGATAGTATGGGGTGTATATATATATATAGATAGTATGGGGTGTATATATATATAGATAGTATGGGGTGTATATATATATATAGATAGTATGGGGTGTATATATATATATATATAGTATGGGGTGTATATATATATATATATATACTATATATATATATATATATAGATAGTATGGGGTGTATATATATATATACACCCCATACTATCTATCTATATATATATATACACCCCATACTATCTATATATATATATACACCCCCACACTATCTATATATATATATATACACCCCATACTATCTATATATATATATACACCCCATACTATCTATATATATATACACCCCCATACTATCTATATATATATATATACACCCCCATACTATCTATATATATATATATACACCCCATACTATCTATATATATATACACTCCATACTATATATATATATATATATATACACCCCATACTATCTATATATATATATACACCCCCATACTATATATATATATATACACCCCATACTATCTATATATATATATACACCCCCATACTATCTATATATATATATATACACCCCATACTATCTATATATATATATATACACCCCATACTATCTATATATATATATATATACACCCCATACTATATATATATATATATACACCCCCATACTATCTATATATATATATATACACCCCATACTATCTATATATATATACACCCCATACTATCTATATATATACACCCCATACTATCTATATATATACACCCCATACTATCTATATATATATATATACACCCCATACTATCTATATATATATATACACCCCATACTATCTATATATATATATACACCCCATACTATCTATATATATATATATACACCCCCATACTATCTATATATATATATACACCCCATACTATATATATATATATACCCCCCATACTATCTTATATATATATATATACACCCCATACTATCTATATATATATATACACCCCATACTATCTATATATATATATATACACCCCATACTATCTATATATATATATATAGTATGGGGTGTATATATTTATATATATATAGTATGGGGTGTATATATATATATATATATATATATATATAGATAGTATGGGGTGTATATATATATATATATATATAGATAGTATGGGGTGTATATATATATATATATAGTATGGGGTGTATATATATATAGATAGTATGGGGTGTATATATATATATAGATAGTATGGGTGTATATATATATATATATAGTATGGGGTGTATATATATATATATAGATAGTATGGGGTGTATATATATATAGATAGATAGTATGGGGTGTATATATATATAGATAGTATGGGGTGTATATATATATAGATAGTATGGGGTGTATATATATATAGATAGTATGGGGTGTATATATATATATATATATAGATAGTATGGGGTGTATATATATATATATATATATATATATATAGATAGTATGGGGTGTGTATATATATATAGATAGTATGGGGTGTTATATATATATATAGATAGTATGGGGTGTATATATATATATATAGTATGGGGTGTATATATATATAGATAGTATGGGGTGTATATATATATATATATATATATATATATATAGATAGTATGGGGTGTATATATATATATAGATAGTATGGGGTGTATATATATATATATATAGATAGTATGGGGTGTATATATATATATAGATAGTATGGGGTGTATATATATATATATAGATAGTATGGGGTGTATATATATATATATAGATAGTATGGGGTGTATATATATATATATAGAGATAGTATGGGGTGTATATATATATATATATATATAGATAGTATGGGGTGTATATATATATATATATATATAGATAGTAAGGGGTGTATATATATATATATAGATAGTATGGGGTGTATATATATATATATATAGATAGTATGGGGTGTATATATATATATATAGATAGTATGGGGTGTATATATATAGATAGTATGGGGTGTATATATATAGTATGGGGTGTAATATATAAGTAGGGTAATATATGATAGTATGGGGTGTATATATATATATATATATAGATAGTATGGGGTGTATATATATATATAGATAGTATGGGGTGTATATATATAGATAGTATGGGGTGTATATATTATATATATAGTACGGGGTGTATATATATATTATATATATAATATATATATATATATATATAGTACGGGGTGTATATATATAGTATGGGGTGTATATATAGTACGGGGTGTATATATATATATAGTACAGGGTGTGTATATATATATATATATAGTACGGGGTGTGTGTGTATATATATATATATATATATAGATAGATAGATAGTATGGGGTGTGTGTATATATATATATATATATAGATAGTATGG
>NW_026607763.1:0-118063 GCF_029499605.1 Hyla sarda | reverse complement strand
TCATTAGACGAAAAAAAAAGAAGAAAAAGAAGAATAATACGCCCAGAAAAGAGGCGAAAAGGAGAAAAACGTAAAAAAACGTGAAAAAAAAGTAAGAGGAAGAGAAGGGAAAAAAAGGTGGAAATGGGTTTAAAAGTGATTTCGGCGGAGAAATATATATATATATATATATATATATATATATATATATATATATACGCGCACACACACACATATATATAAACGTATTCTCCGTTGAGATATTGCAGCCGCTGCTGTGTCCAGGCCCAGGAGCCTTAGCACTGTGCTGTGATGTCACTCAATACCACTGACATCACTAGGTGTAAACAACATCTCTCCTTTGCTGTGTATGTGACTATGGAGCTGTTTGGTGATGTCGTCTATTATGGCCTTCATAGAAGCAACAGGAGATTGTTGCATCCATCTAGAACCCTCAGAACTACAGTGCTATGATGTCACTCACTTCCACAGGCCTTGCAGAGTGTAAACAACAACAACCCAGCTTTGTTGTGTATGTAACCATAGGGATTTGTGATGTCACCTAGAACCTTCACAGCAGCGACAGCTTTATGAGGAGCATCAGCACTGCTCTGCCTGAGCAGAACCATCACCGCCATAGGTTGTCAAATAACCCGGATTTAACCCACACAGGTAAGTCCAATGGGGTGCAGGCATGTCCTCTATGCTTACAGCTTCCCGTGGGTGTTGGTTTGATACCGTTTGGGGACAGCCAAGGAGGCATCTGCAGGCAACAAAGGTAGGTGTGTGCTTGTGTGTGTGTTTCCTATGCAGATCCTAAGCCCAGTGTCACATGCAAGTAGGAGGAGTAAGAAGGGTTCCTGGCAAATCCGGGTTATGGATTGCATTTAAAAAGGCCCCGTGGGAGTGCAATGGGCCCCTGTCTTGCTGCTTAGCAATAATGGTATGGGTTTAGGTTCTGCTGTGTGTACTGGTGGTTGACTGCCCCCCAGCCCAGAGTGTGCATGGAAAATTGTCTGGCAGCCTCCCTGACAGCAAGCAGTGATAGTGCCCATGAAGGGGACCTTGTTGGGCCCGCCCCTTTCACGGTTATCGCTTCTCGGCCTTTTGGCTAAGATCAAGTGTAGTATCTGTTCTTATCAGTTTAATATCTGATACGTCCCCTATCTGGGGACCATATATTAAATGGATTTTTGAGAACGGGGGCCGATTTTGAAGCTTGCTTCCGTCGCCCTATGCATTGACCCGATATGGCAGTATCTTCGGGTACAGTGCACCACCCCCTTACAGGGTTAAAAAGAAAGATTCCTACTTTCATTGCTACCTGCTTGCTGGCTAGCCAGCTAGCCAGCCCTGTGGGCCTTGCTGCTGCTGCAGCCAAAAAACAAAAGGTGGTGCTGCTGCTGCTTCTGCTGCTTCTGCTTGTGTCTGGCCGCTGTTGGAGCGTCCAGGCACAGGACTTCTGCTGCTGCTGACTAAATGGCCTCCTTAATTGGATCATTTGAGTAGCCAGCACACCTGTGCAGGTAGGGCATGACATGATAGGCAGCTGCCTTGATAGCGGGTGGGTGCTGAATGTTCCTAATTGACAAAATAAGATTAATGCTTATGAAGAAATATAAAATCTCATCCCTTCCCCAATATCGCGCCACACCCCTACCCCTTAATTCCCTGGTTGAACTTGATGGACATATGTCTTTTTTCGACCGTACTAACTATGTAACTATGTAACATAACATGGGGGGGGGGGGGGGGGGGTCTCCTGGCTGTTCACACAGGTGTGTCATTGCTGTACATTGACCATGCATTGCTTCTGTGGTATTGCAAAGGCAAAGACAAATGCTTCCAGCCATCCATTGCACTAATGGATTGGTCATCAGCTGGCTGTCTATGTCCCGCATCAATATAGACCAAAGTACAGAGGGTTAGGCTATGCTATTGTGCACCTACCTGATGCATCAGAAGGTGCGAGGCCCTTGCTAAATTCTGTGCACAGACTTTGAGATCTATACTTTAGACTGTATCTAAACCTGCTCCAACATGGACTGACATTCTGGCCTACTTTCAGCCGATGCGACTTGTCTGTCGCTGAACAGTCGCTTTTTATGTATTCAGCACCTATGTATAATGTTGTAAAAATGCTCTAGAAGCTAAAGTCGCAGAAATGTCACACATATTTGGCCTGCAACTTTCTGTGCGACAAATTCAGACAGGAAAAATCAGTATAAATCCTTAGAAAATTATCCCCCAGTGTCTCCATCTGCTGGCGGTATTGAATAAGCATTGCTGCACTGATGGGGTATGCATTAGACGAAAAAAAAGAAGAAAAAGAAGAATAATACGCCCAGAAAAGAGGCGAAAAGGAGAAAAACGTAAAAAAACGTGAAAAAAAAGTAAGAGGAAGAGAAGGGAAAAAAAGGTGGAAATGGGTTTAAAAGTGATTTCGGCGGAGAAATATATATATATATATATATATATATATATATATATATATATATATATACGCGCACACACACACATATATATAAACGTATTCTCCGTTGAGATATTGCAGCCGCTGCTGTGTCCAGGCCCAGGAGCCTTAGCACTGTGCTGTGATGTCACTCAATACCACTGACATCACTAGGTGTAAACAACATCTCTCCTTTGCTGTGTATGTGACTATGGAGCTGTTTGGTGATGTCGTCTATTATGGCCTTCATAGAAGCAACAGGAGATTGTTGCATCCATCTAGAACCCTCAGAACTACAGTGCTATGATGTCACTCACTTCCACAGGCCTTGCAGAGTGTAAACAACAACAACCCAGCTTTGTTGTGTATGTAACCATAGGGATTTGTGATGTCACCTAGAACCTTCACAGCAGCGACAGCTTTATGAGGAGCATCAGCACTGCTCTGCCTGAGCAGAACCATCACCGCCATAGGTTGTCAAATAACCCGGATTTAACCCACACAGGTAAGTCCAATGGGGTGCAGGCATGTCCTCTATGCTTACAGCTTCCCGTGGGTGTTGGTTTGATACCGTTTGGGGACAGCCAAGGAGGCATCTGCAGGCAACAAAGGTAGGTGTGTGCTTGTGTGTGTGTTTCCTATGCAGATCCTAAGCCCAGTGTCACATGCAAGTAGGAGGAGTAAGAAGGGTTCCTGGCAAATCCGGGTTATGGATTGCATTTAAAAAGGCCCCGTGGGAGTGCAATGGGCCCCTGTCTTGCTGCTTAGCAATAATGGTATGGGTTTAGGTTCTGCTGTGTGTACTGGTGGTTGACTGCCCCCCAGCCCAGAGTGTGCATGGAAAATTGTCTGGCAGCCTCCCTGACAGCAAGCAGTGATAGTGCCCATGAAGGGGACCTTGTTGGGCCCGCCCCTTTCACAGTTATCGCTTCTCGGCCTTTTGGCTAAGATCAAGTGTAGTATCTGTTCTTATCAGTTTAATATCTGATACGTCCCCTATCTGGGGACCATATATTAAATGGATTTTTGAGAACGGGGGCCGATTTCGAAGCTTGCTTCCGTCGCCCTATGCATTGACCCGATATGGCAGTATCTTCGGGTACAGTGCACCACCCCCTTACAGGGTTAAAAAGAAAGATTCCTACTTTCATTGCTACCTGCTTGCTGGCTAGCCAGCTAGCCAGCCCTGTGGGCCTTGCTGCTGCTTGCAGCCAAAAAACAAAAGGTGGTGCTGCTGCTGCTTCTGCTGCTTCTGCTTGTGTCTGGCCGCTGTTGGAGCGTCCAGGCACAGGACTTCTGCTGCTGCTGACTAAATGGCCTCCTTAATTGGATCATTTGAGTAGCCAGCACACCTGTGCAGGTAGGGCATGACATGATAGGCAGCTGCCTTGATAGCGGGTGGGTGCTGAATGTTCCTAATTGACAAAATAAGATTAATGCTTATGAAGAAATATAAAATCTCATCCCTTCCCCAATATCGCGCCACACCCCTACCCCTTAATTCCCTGGTTGAACTTGATGGACATATGTCTTTTTTCGACCGTACTAACTATGTAACTATGTAACATAACATGGGGGGGGGGGGGGGGTCTCCTGGCTGTTCACACAGGTGTGTCATTGCTGTACATTGACCATGCATTGCTTCTGTGGTATTGCAAAGGCAAAGACAAATGCTTCCAGCCATCCATTGCACTAATGGATTGGTCATCAGCTGGCTGTCTATGTCCCGCATCAATATAGACCAAAGTACAGAGGGTTAGCTATGCTATTGTGCACCTACCTGATGCATCAGAAGGTGCGAGGCCCTTGCTAAATTCTGTGCACAGACTTTGAGATCTATACTTTAGACTGTATCTAAACCTGCTCCAACATGGACTGACATTCTGGCCTACTTTCAGCCGATGCGACTTGTCTGTCGCTGAACAGTCGCTTTTTATGTATTCAGCACCTATGTATAATGTTGTAAAAATGCTCTAGAAGCTAAAGTCGCAGAAATGTCACACATATTTGGCCTGCAACTTTCTGTGCGACAAATTCAGACAGGAAAAATCAGTATAAATCCTTAGAAAATTATCCCCCAGTGTCTCCATCTGCTGGCGGTATTGAATAAGCATTGCTGCACTGATGGGGTATGCATTAGACGAAAAAAAAGAAGAAAAAGAAGAATAATACGCCCAGAAAAGAGGCGAAAAGGAGAAAAACGTAAAAAAACTTGAAAAAAAAGTAAGAGGAAGAGAAGGGAAAAAAAGGTGGAAATGGGTTTAAAAGTGATTTCGGCGGAGAAATATATATATATATATATATATATATATATATATATATATATATATACGCGCACACACACACATATATATAAACGTATTCTCCGTTGAGATATTGCAGCCGCTGCTGTGTCCAGGCCCAGGAGCCTTAGCACTGTGCTGTGATGTCACTCAATACCACTGACATCACTAGGTGTAAACAACATCTCTCCTTTGCTGTGTATGTGACTATGGAGCTGTTTGGTGATGTCGTCTATTATGGCCTTCATAGAAGCAACAGGAGATTGTTGCATCCATCTAGAACCCTCAGAACTACAGTGCTATGATGTCACTCACTTCCACAGGCCTTGCAGAGTGTAAACAACAACAACCCAGCTTTGTTGTGTATGTAACCATAGGGATTTGTGATGTCACCTAGAACCTTCACAGCAGCGACAGCTTTATGAGGAGCATCAGCACTGCTCTGCCTGAGCAGAACCATCACCGCCATAGGTTGTCAAATAACCCGGATTTAACCCACACAGGTAAGTCCAATGGGGTGCAGGCATGTCCTCTATGCTTACAGCTTCCCGTGGGTGTTGGTTTGATACCGTTTGGGGACAGCCAAGGAGGCATCTGCAGGCAACAAAGGTAGGTGTGTGCTTGTGTGTGTGTTTCCTATGCAGATCCTAAGCCCAGTGTCACATGCAAGTAGGAGGAGTAAGAAGGGTTCCTGGCAAATCCGGGTTATGGATTGCATTTAAAAAGGCCCCGTGGGAGTGCAATGGGCCCCTGTCTTGCTGCTTAGCAATAATGGTATGGGTTTAGGTTCTGCTGTGTGTACTGGTGGTTGACTGCCCCCCAGCCCAGAGTGTGCATGGAAAATTGTCTGGCAGCCTCCCTGACAGCAAGCAGTGATAGTGCCCATGAAGGGGACCTTGTTGGGCCCGCCCCTTTCACGGTTATCGCTTCTCGGCCTTTTGGCTAAGATCAAGTGTAGTATCTGTTCTTATCAGTTTAATATCTGATACGTCCCCTATCTGGGGACCATATATTAAATGGATTTTTGAGAACGGGGGCCGATTTCGAAGCTTGCTTCCGTCGCCCTATGCATTGACCCGATATGGCAGTATCTTCGGGTACAGTGCACCACCCCCTTACAGGGTTAAAAAGAAAGATTCCTACTTTCATTGCTACCTGCTTGCTGGCTAGCCAGCTAGCCAGCCCTGTGGGCCTTGCTGCTGCTGCTGCAGCCAAAAAACAAAAGGTGGTGCTGCTGCTGCTTCTGCTGCTTCTGCTTGTGTCTGGCCGCTGTTGGAGCGTCCAGGCACAGGACTTCTGCTGCTGCTGACTAAATGGCCTCCTTAATTGGATCATTTGAGTAGCCAGCACACCTGTGCAGGTAGGGCATGACATGATAGGCAGCTGCCTTGATAGCGGGTGGGTGCTGAATGTTCCTAATTGACAAAATAAGATTAATGCTTATGAAGAAATATAAAATCTCATCCCTTCCCCAATATCGCGCCACACCCCTACCCCTTAATTCCCTGGTTGAACTTGATGGACATATGTCTTTTTTCGACCGTACTAACTATGTAACTATGTAACATAACATGGGGGGGGGGGGGGGTCTCCTGGCTGTTCACACAGGTGTGTCATTGCTGTACATTGACCATGCATTGCTTCTGTGGTATTGCAAAGGCAAAGACAAATGCTTCCAGCCATCCATTGCACTAATGGATTGGTCATCAGCTGGCTGTCTATGTCCCGCATCAATATAGACCAAAGTACAGAGGGTTAGGCTATGCTATTGTGCACCTACCTGATGCATCAGAAGGTGCGAGGCCCTTGCTAAATTCTGTGCACAGACTTTGAGATCTATACTTTAGACTGTATCTAAACCTGCTCCAACATGGACTGACATTCTGGCCTACTTTCAGCCGATGCGACTTGTCTGTCGCTGAACAGTCGCTTTTTATGTATTCAGCACCTATGTATAATGTTGTAAAAATGCTCTAGAAGCTAAAGTCGCAGAAATGTCACACATATTTGGCCTGCAACTTTCTGTGCGACAAATTCAGACAGGAAAAATCAGTATAAATCCTTAGAAAATTATCCCCCAGTGTCTCCATCTGCTGGCGGTATTGAATAAGCATTGCTGCACTGATGGGGTATGCATTAGACGAAAAAAAAGAAGAAAAAGAAGAATAATACGCCCAGAAAAGAGGCGAAAAGGAGAAAAACGTAAAAAAACGTGAAAAAAAAGTAAGAGGAAGAGAAGGGAAAAAAAGGTGGAAATGGGTTTAAAAGTGATTTCGGCGGAGAAATATATATATATATATATATATATATATATATATATATACGCGCACACACACACATATATATAAACGTATTCTCCGTTGAGATATTGCAGCCGCTGCTGTGTCCAGGCCCAGGAGCCTTAGCACTGTGCTGTGATGTCACTCAATACCACTGACATCACTAGGTGTAAACAACATCTCTCCTTTGCTGTGTATGTGACTATGGAGCTGTTTGGTGATGTCGTCTATTATGGCCTTCATAGAAGCAACAGGAGATTGTTGCATCCATCTAGAACCCTCAGAACTACAGTGCTATGATGTCACTCACTTCCACAGGCCTTGCAGAGTGTAAACAACAACAACCCAGCTTTGTTGTGTATGTAACCATAGGGATTTGTGATGTCACCTAGAACCTTCACAGCAGCGACAGCTTTATGAGGAGCATCAGCACTGCTCTGCCTGAGCAGAACCATCACCGCCATAGGTTGTCAAATAACCCGGATTTAACCCACACAGGTAAGTCCAATGGGGTGCAGGCATGTCCTCTATGCTTACAGCTTCCCGTGGGTGTTGGTTTGATACCGTTTGGGGACAGCCAAGGAGGCATCTGCAGGCAACAAAGGTAGGTGTGTGCTTGTGTGTGTGTTTCCTATGCAGATCCTAAGCCCAGTGTCACATGCAAGTAGGAGGAGTAAGAAGGGTTCCTGGCAAATCCGGGTTATGGATTGCATTTAAAAAGGCCCCGTGGGAGTGCAATGGGCCCCTGTCTTGCTGCTTAGCAATAATGGTATGGGTTTAGGTTCTGCTGTGTGTACTGGTGGTTGACTGCCCCCCAGCCCAGAGTGTGCATGGAAAATTGTCTGGCAGCCTCCCTGACAGCAAGCAGTGATAGTGCCCATGAAGGGGACCTTGTTGGGCCCGCCCCTTTCACGGTTATCGCTTCTCGGCCTTTTGGCTAAGATCAAGTGTAGTATCTGTTCTTATCAGTTTAATATCTGATATGTCCCCTATCTGGGGACCATATATTAAATGGATTTTTGAGAACGGGGGCCGATTTCGAAGCTTGCTTCCGTCGCCCTATGCATTGACCCGATATGGCAGTATCTTCGGGTACAGTGCACCACCCCCTTACAGGGTTAAAAAGAAAGATTCCTACTTTCATTGCTACCTGCTTGCTGGCTAGCCAGCTAGCCAGCCCTGTGGGCCTTGCTGCTGCTGCAGCCAAAAAACAAAAGGTGGTGCTGCTGCTGCTTCTGCTGCTTCTGCTTGTGTCTGGCCGCTGTTGGAGCGTCCAGGCACAGGACTTCTGCTGCTGCTGACTAAATGGCCTCCTTAATTGGATCATTTGAGTAGCCAGCACACCTGTGCAGGTAGGGCATGACATGATAGGCAGCTGCCTTGATAGCGGGTGGGTGCTGAATGTTCCTAATTGACAAAATAAGATTAATGCTTATGAAGAAATATAAAATCTCATCCCTTCCCCAATATCGCGCCACACCCCTACCCCTTAATTCCCTGGTTGAACTTGATGGACATATGTCTTTTTTCGACCGTACTAACTATGTAACTATGTAACATAACATGGGGGGGGGGGGGGGGGGTCTCCTGGCTGTTCACATAGGTGTGTCATTGCTGTACATTGACCATGCATTGCTTCTGTGGTATTGCAAAGGCAAAGACAAATGCTTCCAGCCATCCATTGCACTAATGGATTGGTCATCAGCTGGCTGTCTATCTCCCGCATCAATATAGACCAAAGTACAGAGGGTTAGGCTATGCTATTGTGCACCTACCTGATGCATCAGAAGGTGCGAGGCCCTTGCTAAATTCTGTGCACAGACTTTGAGATCTATACTTTAGACTGTATCTAAACCTGCTCCAACATGGACTGACATTCTGGCCTACTTTCAGCCGATGCGACTTGTCTGTCGCTGAACAGTCGCTTTTTATGTATTCAGCACCTATGTATAATGTTGTAAAAATGCTCTAGAAGCTAAAGTCGCAGAAATGTCACACATATTTGGCCTGCAACTTTCTGTGCGACAAATTCAGACAGGAAAAATCAGTATAAATCCTTAGAAAATTATCCCCCAGTGTCTCCATCTGCTGGCGGTATTGAATAAGCATTGCTGCACTGATGGGGTATGCATTAGACGAAAAAAAAGAAGAAAAAGAAGAATAATACGCCCAGAAAAGAGGCGAAAAGGAGAAAAACGTAAAAAAACGTGAAAAAAAAGTAAGAGGAAGAGAAGGGAAAAAAAGGTGGAAATGGGTTTAAAAGTGATTTCGGCGGAGAAATATATATATATATATATATATATATATATATATATACGCGCACACACACACATATATATAAACGTATTCTCCGTTGAGATATTGCAGCCGCTGCTGTGTCCAGGCCCAGGAGCCTTAGCACTGTGCTGTGGTGTCACTCAATACCACTGACATCACTAGGTGTAAACAACATCTCTCCTTTGCTGTGTATGTGACTATGGAGCTGTTTGGTGATGTCGTCTATTATGGCCTTCATAGAAGCAACAGGAGATTGTTGCATCCATCTAGAACCCTCAGAACTACAGTGCTATGATGTCACTCACTTCCACAGGCCTTGCAGAGTGTAAACAACAACAACCCAGCTTTGTTGTGTATGTAACCATAGGGATTTGTGATGTCACCTAGAACCTTCACAGCAGCGACAGCTTTATGAGGAGCATCAGCACTGCTCTGCCTGAGCAGAACCATCACCGCCATAGGTTGTCAAATAACCCGGATTTAACCCACACAGGTAAGTCCAATGGGGTGCAGGCATGTCCTCTATGCTTACAGCTTCCCGTGGGTGTTGGTTTGATACCGTTTGGGGACAGCCAAGGAGGCATCTGCAGGCAACAAAGGTAGGTGTGTGCTTGTGTGTGTGTTTCCTATGCAGATCCTAAGCCCAGTGTCACATGCAAGTAGGAGGAGTAAGAAGGGTTCCTGGCAAATCCGGGTTATGGATTGCATTTAAAAAGGCCCCGTGGGAGTGCAATGGGCCCCTGTCTTGCTGCTTAGCAATAATGGTATGGGTTTAGGTTCTGCTGTGTGTACTGGTGGTTGACTGCCCCCCAGCCCAGAGTGTGCATGGAAAATTGTCTGGCAGCCTCCCTGACAGCAAGCAGTGATAGTGCCCATGAAGGGGACCTTGTTGGGCCCGCCCCTTTCACGGTTATCGCTTCTCGGCCTTTTGGCTAAGATCAAGTGTAGTATCTGTTCTTATCAGTTTAATATCTGATACGTCCCCTATCTGGGGACCATATATTAAATGGATTTTTGAGAACGGGGGCCGATTTCGAAGCTTGCTTCCGTCGCCCTATGCATTGACCCGATATGGCAGTATCTTCGGGTACAGTGCACCACCCCCTTACAGGGTTAAAAAGAAAGATTCCTACTTTCATTGCTACCTGCTTGCTGGCTAGCCAGCTAGCCAGCCCTGTGGGCCTTGCTGCTGCTGCAGCCAAAAAACAAAAGGTGGTGCTGCTGCTGCTTCTGCTGCTTCTGCTTGTGTCTGGCCGCTGTTGGAGCGTCCAGGCACAGGACTTCTGCTGCTGCTGACTAAATGGCCTCCTTAATTGGATCATTTGAGTAGCCAGCACACCTGTGCAGGTAGGGCATGACATGATAGGCAGCTGCCTTGATAGCGGGTGGGTGCTGAATGTTCCTAATTGACAAAATAAGATTAATGCTTATGAAGAAATATAAAATCTCATCCCTTCCCCAATATCGCGCCACACCCCTACCCCTTAATTCCCTGGTTGAACTTGATGGACATATGTCTTTTTTCGACCGTACTAACTATGTAACTATGTAACATAACATGGGGGGGGGGGGGGGGGGGGTCTCCTGGCTGTTCACACAGGTGTGTCATTGCTGTACATTGACCATGCATTGCTTCTGTGGTATTGCAAAGGCAAAGACAAATGCTTCCAGCCATCCATTGCACTAATGGATTGGTCATCAGCTGGCTGTCTATGTCCCGCATCAATATAGACCAAAGTACAGAGGGTTAGGCTATGCTATTGTGCACCTACCTGATGCATCAGAAGGTGCGAGGCCCTTGCTAAATTCTGTGCACAGACTTTGAGATCTATACTTTAGACTGTATCTAAACCTGCTCCAACATGGACTGACATTCTGGCCTACTTTCAGCCGATGCGACTTGTCTGTCGCTGAACAGTCGCTTTTTATGTATTCAGCACCTATGTATAATGTTGTAAAAATGCTCTAGAAGCTAAAGTCGCAGAAATGTCACACATATTTGGCCTGCAACTTTCTGTGCGACAAATTCAGACAGGAAAAATCAGTATAAATCCTTAGAAAATTATTCCCCAGTGTCTCCATCTGCTGGCGGTATTGAATAAGCATTGCTGCACTGATGGGGTATGCATTAGACGAAAAAAAAGAAGAAAAAGAAGAATAATACGCCCAGAAAAGAGGCGAAAAGGAGAAAAACGTAAAAAAACGTGAAAAAAAAGTAAGAGGAAGAGAAGGGAAAAAAAGGTGGAAATGGGTTTAAAAGTGATTTCGGCGGAGAAATATATATATATATATATATATATATATATATATATATACGCGCACACACACACATATATATAAACGTATTCTCCGTTGAGATATTGCAGCCGCTGCTGTGTCCAGGCCCAGGAGCCTTAGCACTGTGCTGTGATGTCACTCAATACCACTGACATCACTAGGTGTAAACAACATCTCTCCTTTGCTGTGTATGTGACTATGGAGCTGTTTGGTGATGTCGTCTATTATGGCCTTCATAGAAGCAACAGGAGATTGTTGCATCCATCTAGAACCCTCAGAACTACAGTGCTATGATGTCACTCACTTCCACAGGCCTTGCAGAGTGTAAACAACAACAACCCAGCTTTGTTGTGTATGTAACCATAGGGATTTGTGATGTCACCTAGAACCTTCACAGCAGCGACAGCTTTATGAGGAGCATCAGCACTGCTCTGCCTGAGCAGAACCATCACCGCCATAGGTTGTCAAATAACCCGGATTTAACCCACACAGGTAAGTCCAATGGGGTGCAGGCATGTCCTCTATGCTTACAGCTTCCCGTGGGTGTTGGTTTGATACCGTTTGGGGACAGCCAAGGAGGCATCTGCAGGCAACAAAGGTAGGTGTGTGCTTGTGTGTGTGTTTCCTATGCAGATCCTAAGCCCAGTGTCACATGCAAGTAGGAGGAGTAAGAAGGGTTCCTGGCAAATCCGGGTTATGGATTGCATTTAAAAAGGCCCCGTGGGAGTGCAATGGGCCCCTGTCTTGCTGCTTAGCAATAATGGTATGGGTTTAGCAGGGGCGGACACAGACAGCAGAGGGCCCCTGTGCAAGAAATGTGCCTGGCCCCCCCCCCCCAGCACTGTGCCCCCTCATGTACCCAGACCCCACCGGGGGGGGCCTCCACTTACCCCGCGTGTGTAGTGTCGCCACTTGCCTTGTCCAGTACAGGTGGATGGAACGGCTCCTGAGGTGGGCTCCGGGTGGCCCTGTCCCTCTCAGTGTGCGGCCCAGGCCCCGTGAGTACTCCCCCAGGTCAGCCTGACCCGTATCTAGCTGGGATGCAGAGGGCAGTGCTCCCCTTTACATTCGCACCCCTAGACTTAGCACGACACCCCTTGGCACCCCCTGGTTCCTTGGCTTCTTATCCTTAGTGATAGAAGTGACTTACAGGCAGGGCCAGACTGGGACCAAAAATAGGCCCAGGCATTTTAAAATAAACAGCCCATTTTTATGGTGGGGGTCTGACTCATGGGACCCCCACCAATCACCTTGGTTCAAGTGGCTCCCCAGATGTTGGAAAGCTGCAACTCCCATCATGTCTGAAGTGACTACAGCTGATGGGACAGTCAGGAGACTACACAATGATATCAGTGACTACAACTCTGATGGGACAGTTAGGAAAATACACAATGATATCACTGACCTGAGTGACGTCTTCTCTGTTGTCTTTACTTTTCTTCATCTGGTCCAGACACCAGGATTTCTTCCATCTTCTCTGCAGAGTCTGACATCTGGACATCATTGGTTCCTTAATTTGTCAGTAGATCCTCATCCTCTGTATGATGACAATAATCATTATAACCTTGCCAAATACTGTACCCCCTGAATATAATACTGCCAACCACTGTACCCCCTGAATATAATACTGCCAACCACTGTACCCCCTGAATACTGCCAACCACTGTACCCCTGAATATAATACTGCCAACCACTGTACCCCTGAATATAATACTGCCAAATACTGTACCCCTGAATATAATACTGCCAACCACTGTACCCCTGAATGTAATACTGCTAAATACTGTACTTCATGAATATAATACTGCCAACCACTGTACCCCCTGAATATAATACTGCCAAATACTGTACCCTGAATATAATACTGCCAACCACTGTACTTCATGAATATAATACTGCCAACCACTGTACCCTGACTATAATACTGCCAACCACTGTACCCTGACTATAATACTGCCAACCACTGTACCCCCTGAATATAATACTGCCAAATACTGTACCCTGAATATAATACTGCCAACCACTGTACTTCATGAATATAATACTGCCAACCACTGTACCCTGACTATAATACTGCCAACCACTGTACCCTGACTATAATACTGCCAGCCACTGTACCCTGAATATAATACTGCCAACCACTGTACTCCATGAATATAATACTGCCAACCACTGTACTCCATGAATATAATACTGCCAACCACTGTACTCCATGAATATAATACTGCCATCCACTGTATTCTATTAATTTAATACTGCCAACCACTATACACCACTGAATCACCCCATACACCCCATGCACTCCATCCTCAGTCTCCTCATCACCCCATACACCCCACGCAACCCATCCTCAGTCTCCTTATCTCCCCCATACACCCCACGCACCCCATCCTCAGTCTCATCCCCCCATACACCCCACGCACCCCATCCTCAGTCTCCTCATCACCCCCATATACCCCAACCTCAGTCTCCTCATCACCCCATACACCCCACGCACCCCATCTTCAGTCTCATCACCCCATTCCCCCCCGCACAACCCATCCTCGGTCTCCTCATCACCCCATACACCCCATCCTCAGTCTCCTCATCACCCCATACACCCCACGCACCCCATCCTCAGTCTCCTCATCACCCCATACACCCCACGCACCCCATCCTCAGTCTCCTCATCACCCCATGCACTCTATCCTCAGTCTCCTCATCACCTCATACACCCCATCCTCAGTCTCCTCATCACCCCATGCACTCCATCCTCAGTCTCTTCCTCACCCTATGCACTCCATCCTCAGTCTCATCATCACCCCATACACCCCATGCACTCCATCCTCAGACTCCTCATCACCCCATGCACTCCATCCTCAGACTCCTCATCACCCCATGCACTCCATCCTCAGACTCCTCATCACCCCATGCACTCCATCCTCAGACTCCTCATCACCCCATGCACTCCATCCTCAGTCTCTTCCTCACCCTATGCACTCCATCCTCAGTCTCATCATCACCCCATACACCCCATGCACTCCATCCTCAGTCTCCTCATCACCCCATACACCCCATGCACTCCATCCTCAGTCTCCTCATCACCCCATACACCCCATGCACTCCATCCTCAGTCTCCTCATCACCCCATACACCCCATGCACTCCATCCTCAGACTCCTCATCACCCCATGCACTCCATCCTCAGTCTCCTCATCACCCCATACACCCCATGCACTCCATCCTCAGTCTCCTCATCACCCCATGCACTCCATCCTCAGTCTCCTCATCACCCCATACACCCCATGCACTCCATCCTCAGTCTCCTCATCACCCCATACACCCCATGCACTCCATCCTCAGTCTCCTCCTCACCCCATGCACTCCATCCTCAGACTCCTCATCACCCCATGCACTCCATCCTCAGTCTCCTCATCACCCCATGCACTCCATCCTCAGTCTCCTCCTCACCCCATGCACTCCATCCTCAGACTCCTCATCACCCCATGCACTCCATCCTCAGTCTCCTCATCACCCCATGCACTCCATCCTCAGTCTCCTCATCACCCCATACACCCCACGCACTCCATCCTCAGACTCCTCATCACCCCATACACCCCACGCACTCCATCCTCAGTCTCCTCATCACCTCATACACCCCATGCACTCCATCCTCAGTCTCCTCATCACCCCATGCACTCCATCCTCAGACTCCTCATCACCCCATGCACTCCATCCTCAGACTCCTCATCACCCCATGCACTCCATCCTCAGACTCCTCCTCACCCCATGCACTCCATCCTCAGTCTCCTCATCACCCCATACACCCCATGCACTCCATCCTTAGTCTCCTCATCACCCCATGCACTCCATCCTCAGTCTCCTCCTCACCCCATGCACTCCATCCTCAGTCTCCTCATCACCCCATACACCCCATGCACTCCATCCTCAGACTCCTCATCACCCCATGCACTCCATCCTCAGACTCCTCATCACCCCATGCACTCCATCCTCAGACTCCTCATCACCCCATGCACTCCATCCTCAGACTCCTCATCACCCCATGCACTCCATCCTCAGACTCCTCATCACCCCATGCACTCCATCCTCAGACTCCTCATCACCCCATGCACTCCATCCTCAGACTCCTCATCACCCCATGCACTCCATCCTCAGACTCCTCATCACCCCATGCACTCCATCCTCAGTCTCTTCCTCACCCTATGCACTCCATCCTCAGTCTCATCATCACCCCATACACCCCATGCACTCCATCCTCAGTCTCCTCATCACCCCATGCACTCCATCCTCAGTCTCCTCATCACCCCATACACCCCATGCACTCCATCCTCAGTCTCCTCATCACCCCATACACCCCACGCACTCCATCCTCAGTCTCCTCAACACCCCATACACCCCATGCACTCCATCCTCAGTCTCCTCATCACCCCCATACACCCCATGCACTCCATCCTCAGTCTCCTCATCACCCCCATACACCCCATGCACTCCATCCTCAGTCTCCTCATCACCCCCATACACCCCATGCACTCCATCCTCAGTCTCCTCATCACCCCCATACACCCCATGCACTCCATCCTCAGTCTCCTCATCACCCCCATACACCCCATGCACTCCATCCTCAGTCTCCTCATCACCCCCATACACCCCATGCACTCCATCCTCAGTCTCCTCATCACCTCCATACACCCCATGCACTCCATCCTCAGTCTCCTCATCACCCCCATACACCCCATGCACTCCATCCTCAGTCTCCTCATCACCCCATACACCCCATGCACTCCATCCTCAGTCTCCTCATCACCCCCATACACCCCATCCTCAGTCTCCTCATCACCCCATACACCCCATGCACTCCATCCTCAGTCTCCTCATCACCCCATACACCCCATGCACTCCATCCTCAGTCTCCTCATCACCCCATACACCCCATGCACTCCATCCTCAGTCTCCTCATCACCCCATATACCTTAAGCACCTCATCAGTATTACACAGCTGACACCCCCCCCAGTCCTTCTCATCAACATTAAACCCCCTAATCACTACACCCCTGACCCCCCCTCTGGTCCTCCTTATCAACACTACGATCTCCCAGACCCCCAATCCTTCTTATCATTACACCACCAACCTCTTCAACACCCCTCCTGTCCTCTTCATCATCATTACAATCCCTTCCCCCCCCAAACCCCCCCCCCCCCCTGCACCCGACCGTCGCTCTCCTCACCTTATCTGCTCAGTGATGCGGCCGTGTGAGGCGGGAGGGTTTGCTGCTCCTGTCGCTTCTGCCGGGGTCAGAGGCCATGACACGTGACATCAGGGGCTTGGAACAGACGTGCGTGCCTGCGCGGGGCACGTCTGTTCCCATCAGCCCCTGTCCTGTCCTCTCGCCCGGCCGAGGTAAATTACTGCTGTCAGCGGCAGGTCCGGGACCTGTTGCTGCAGCATTTAGTACGAAGTACTGGAAGGGGGCCCTGCAGGGGCCCAGATTGTGAGGCCCAAGATGTGACCTGGGCTACTAGGGGGCCCCCTAACACTCTGGGCCCCTGTGCAGCCGAACCGGCTGAACAAGTGATATGTCCGCCCCTGGGGTTTAGGTTCTGCTGTGTGTACTGGTGGTTGACTGCCCCCCAGCCCAGAGTGTGCATGGAAAATTGTCTGGCAGCCTCCCTGACAGCAAGCAGTGATAGTGCCCATGAAGGGGACCTTGTTGGGCCCGCCCCTTTCACGGTTATCGCTTCTCGGCCTTTTGGCTAAGATCAAGTGTAGTATCTGCATTTGGTCTGGTCGGAAGGTGTCTGTGGTACCCCGCTTCTCGGCCTTGGGGGATTGTCTCTCCTTACGGAGGGACTTCACCCCCTTGCTGCTATTGGGGAGCGGGCTTAGTCCACGGACAACGGGTTGCGATCCCCCTGTCTCTGGGACCTTGTGTCTCAGAAGGCATTTTCGGTACGTTGAGCGTTACCTGTAGCTTCGGAAGCACCTAGGGTACCCCCGACCTCTGCCTTGGGTAAGGGTTCCGCTTTTATAGCGGGATTCCGAGCCCCTGCTGCTATTGGGGAAGGGGCTTAGTCCCTGGGTGTGGAAGATGCCGTTCTCCTGGGCTTTCCCCTCTGGGGAAATGTCGATGCGAAATACCATCCGCATAGAGGTGTCGGAGAGCCATCGTCAGTTGAAGAACCTCCGCTTCATTGCGGAGGTGATTCTTCTTGACTACTTCCGCCTCAATAGGGAGGACATCCTGTGTCTAAATGACCAGGAAAGCCGTGGCCTGTATACCGTCACCTTCACGGCCACGGCGTGTTGCGATAACATCTATGCAACCTTGTCTGGTGCGGACCAGAGGGACGATCGACTCGACGGTCTTTCGTTCCAGTTCCTCTATGGTGAGGAACATATACCGTTGGTGGTGGCTATGCACAGCCCTCATGTGACCACGGAGGATATAGCCACTTTTCTTCGGCGATACTGCGAAGAGGTGCGATTCGCAAACAAAATCTTGAACTCCGTGCGGTTCTGGAACGGCAAGAGGAAGTTCTGGGTCAAGCTCCGTAAGGATCCCGGTGGTATTGGGGGTCTTTGCCATCCGCCCCCAAATTTTGCCATCGGGAGAGTTCGGGGCTTCCTGTTCTATCCTCAAATGCCTATGTATTGCCGAAATTGCTTGAGGTTTGGCCACACCCAGGAGACCTGCGGCGCGGAGCGTGTGATTCGCTGCAATAGGTGTGGCCAAGAAGGTCACATAGCCTCAAGATGTAGCCATACGATAAGGTGCAACCTCTGCGGAGAGGAAAATCACGATTTTAATTCCTGTCCCCATAAAGCAAAAACTACGATGGGTGGGTCAAGGCTGGGCCCACCCAAAGAGGGGACAGGACAAAAGACGTCCTTTTTTAAGATGCCCAAACCCCAGATGGCAGGTACTGATGGGTCCAGGCCCAAGACCTCTGGTGCTCCATCAGGGGGCCCACCGGTGGTAGTGCTAGGGGGAGGCCATGGGGATTCCACGAAGCCCGGGCGGGTGATCGAGTTTACTGCCCGGGAAATTGAAAGACGTCGATCGACTTCCTACCTGGCTCAAGAGCCCGCCGAAACTTCTGAAGGGGGCTCACCTGTGGCGGGTGGCAGCCGACGGGCCTCGGTGGGGGCAAAAGTGGACCCAAAATTGCAGCATAAGCCAGGTACTGGCTTGGCCCAGGGTCGCCCTGCTCCGGACGAAGAGGCCCCGGTGAAAGCCCGCCGGAAGGGGAGCCAGGTGGCCAGGTCTGAGCCCGGTCCTGTTACTCCGCCTATACAGGACAGGGCCAAGAAGACAAGTGGCGCCAAACCAGGGTTTGCTGCCCCGCCAGCAGTGGACCCGGTGGGTAAAACTGGCCATCGTCGATCGATGGGGAAGTTGGAGCAACAGTCCTCAGCAACGCTTGCTGGGGAACAAGCGATGAAAACTTCCCAAGGTAGCGGCAAAGGTTCCGGAAAAGAGGCCTCACAGGCCCCTGTGCAGCAGTTCCAGTCGTCAAATGATGAAAGAAGACGCAGATCCATCAGCCGGGGGCCAGAGATTACATCGAGTGAGAGCAACACAGAGGATATGGACAGCAGTGTGACATTTAAAAGACAAAGAGAAGAAGAAGAGGAAGACATTCAAAGGAAAGCGGCGTGCCGTAGTTCGGACGAGAGCGAGCTCAGGGTCGGGGCATCATCGATCTCAAGCTCCGACCCTCAGAACATCAAGGAGCTGATGACCCCGCAGGCGGGGGATGACGGTACGCAGCTTATTATTGACTTTGATTCTCCAAGCACGGACTCTCCATAAACTATGCCTATCCCTGTAAAAATTGCCTCACTCAATGTGAGGTCCTTAAAGAGCCCTGATCGCAGGGCTGCTTTATTTTCTTATCTAGAGACATGTGACTTTGACCTTTGCCTGCTACAAGAATGTGGAATCCCTAGTAAAATGGACTATAAAGACTTAAAAGAAGACTGGAAGCTGGGCCCATCCATATGGTCCGGTGCAAATGACTGTCGTTCTGTGGGTGTTGGGCTGCTCTGCCGAGGCCAGTCCTTTTCTATTCATACAGTAACTGAGATTGTGCCTGGCAGAGCTCTTTTAATTCATCTATATTTTAATGGACTTTTAATTCGTGTTTTAAATGTGTATGCCCCTCCTGATAAACAGGAGCGGGCAGAACTATTTGAAATTTTACCACTGTTTTGTGTTGGGTCTTCCCCCCTGCTGGTGGGAGGTGATTTTAACTGCATACGTGATGGGGAACACCGGCAGGGTGGGGATATTAATCGTAAAGACCGCACTTCTTACCTGCTTAAAAATTTTATTGATGATTTTAATTTGAAAGATTGCTGGAAGGATCTCTTGCCGGAGGACCCAGGCGCCACATGGTCCAATGGAAGAGTGAGCTCCAGAATCGATTTTATTTTTTCCTCTAGAGCTTTTAAACCCCTGAAATGCACGCTCGAGCAGAATATCTTCTCTGATCATAAGCTCCTCTTGGTGGGCCTGGAGCTAGAGGGGGAGCAAAAAGCAAAAAGGGGCCTCTGGAGATTAAACACCACACTCCTAGAGGACCCTGAGATAAAAGAGGAGTTTGTGCGGACCTACCAATGCTGGCAATCACAAAGAAAACCCCACGAGCCTATGCTGCACTGGTGGGAGGGCACCAAATCTAAAATCAGATTTTTTTTTATCAAAGCAGGTAAGAAGAAGGCAAAAATGGAAAAACAGTGGTTTTATGTTCTTAACATGCGTTTAAATGTACTTTTTAAATTGAAAGAAGCTGGTATGGATGTAGAAAATGATATTTTAAACCTTAAAACTGAAATAAAACATGCCATAGAAAAGAAAGGGAAACAAATCATTTTTAACTCACATGTGCAGCACCTGGAGGAGGGCGAGAAATGTTCCCGTTTCTTTTTTAAAAAAGTGATGAATAGGAGGGATATCATCCAAAACCTTGAGGGTGAATCCACTCCAAAAGGCATGTTAGATGCAGTTTTTAACTTCTACCAGCTTCTTTTTAATAAGAAAGATCTTAATCCATCCTTTTTAGAACATGTTCTTAATTCCCTTGATTTTAAGCTAGATGTTTTAGACCAGGAGGTTTTATCCCGTGATCTTAACTTAGATGAACTTTTATTTGTTTTTAAAAGTTTTTCTAGTGGGAAGGCCCCTGGGGAAGATGGTTTACCCATCGAATTTTATTTAGCTTTTTGGGATATTTTAAAGGATGATATGGTTTTATTGTATAAAGAAACTTTTATTGTTAATGAACTTCCCCCTTCCTGGAGGAGGGGGATTGTATCATTACTTTTTAAAAAGGGTGAAAAGGATATGCTAAAAAATTGGCGCCCCATCACACTTTTAAATGTCGATTATAAAGTTTTAGCCAAGTTATTAGCTGTCCGTTTTAAACCTTTTATTCATAAATTAATTCACCCAAATCAGGTTTGTGGGGTACCTGGAAGGTCTATAGCTGAATCCCTAAATATTTTAAGAGATGTTTTATGGTATTTTAAGGATAGAAATCAAACTGTAGCAATTTTATCCTTAGACTTTGAAAAAGCCTTTGATAGGGTCTCCCATGAATACCTGTTTTTAGTTCTTAAAAAGATGGCAGTGCCTGAAACGATTTTAAGCCGAATCATGCTTTTATACCGATCCTGTTTTAGTCAAGTCTCTGTTAATGGCTTTTTAACCAGCGGTGTTCCTCTTTTATCAGGTGTCAAACAGGGCTGCCCCCTGTCCCCACTCCTTTTTATTTGCGCAATCGAACCACTGATGGCCCTCCTCAGAAAAGACCGGGTAGTAAGAGGCGTACCGATACCTGGTGGAGGAGGGACCCATCTAAAGGTGTTGGGGTACATGGATGATGTCACCATACTGTGCCCGGACTCTCCATCCATGAGGGGGGCATTGAGGAACACCAGCTATTTCTGCGAGGTCTCTGGTTTTAAGCTAAACACAGATAAATGTGACTGTTTTTATATTGGCTCCTGGGATTCATCCATCACCCCAGGAGTCACAATGCAACAGGATCAAATTAAAGTTTTAGGTATTGTTTTTAACCAGGTCAATGATGGGAGCCCTAACTGGGATTCAGCTATAGCTAAGATGGAGAAGAAGATTTTAATGTGGAATCTTAGAAACCTTACCATGGAGGGGAAGATTTTAATAATAAAGATGGTTTTACTCCCTATTATGCTATACATTGCCATGGTATTTCCTCCATCTATTTTATACATTAAAAAAGTAACTAGAATTGTTTTTTCTTTTTTATGGGGTTCAAAAATGGAGAAATTAAAGCGTGATTTTATGTACAAAAGTAAAGATAATGGCGGGAAAGATGTTCCTAACCTTTTTACTTTCTTTTACATAAAGTATTTCTGTTTCTGTTTTAAAATTATTAAATCCAATGGCATTTTTAGCTGCTTTTTAAGGTACGCTGCGGGCATGGTTTTTAAAAGATGGTTGCGCATCCCTCTGAACGCTCCGGTGCTTCTGTGTCCCCCAAAACATTATGTGGTGTTGGAAAAGACAGTCAGGCTCCTAGGTCTCCAAGATTTGGAGCCTGACATACTGGGGGACCAGAGAAAGGTATCAAAGGTCCTCAGGCGGAGTGAGGTTACCCTGGCAGTGTCCAATTTCACACAGGCAAGATCCAAAAAGGTATGGCGGAACGTGTACGGGAAGTTTCTGGCGAATGTACACAGGGATCTTGCCTGGGCAATCGTCCACCAGTGCCTCCCTACTCGTGAGTTCCAGCACAGGCGAGGACTGGTGGCGAGAGCCAAGTGCCCGAGAGATGGCTGCGGAGTGGACGAAACGGTGCTGCACATATTTTGGAACTGCCCTTTTGCACGGAAGCTTTGGAGGAAGGTAGGCCCACTTTTGAAGTGGGCCTGCGGCCTAAAAGATTTTAATCACGAATGTGTCTTTTACGGTCTTTTTAACTGCCCCAATTTTAAACAGCAGATGATCTGCTGGATGATTATTAATTGTTTTAAAAATGCCATCTGGAAAGTTAGGAACATCTTACTTTTTAAACATGATTTTATTGATGTTAAAAACTGTATAAAGCTGGCCCTGAGTGAGATGTACATCTATTACCTAAGAGACAAGAAACAGTTGGGGGCCAGCGAGGCAGCATCCATGTGGTGTCTGCCTCTATGGAACGAAATAACAGTATAATCAGTTTTTATGACATTTGTATAATGTTTTATCCTGCCATTTTTATTTTTTCTCCTTTTATTACTGGTTTTATTATTTGTATTTTAAAACTTTTGTGAACCTTTTATTATTTTGCATTTTAAATTTTGTATGGTTTCTTATTTATTCAATAAAATTTTGTTGAAACCTTATCTGTTCTTATCAGTTTAATATCTGATACGTCCCCTATCTGGGGACCATATATTAAATGGATTTTTGAGAACGGGGGCCGATTTCGAAGCTTGCTTCCGTCGCCCTATGCATTGACCCGATATGGCAGTATCTTCGGGTACAGTGCACCACCCCCTTACAGGGTTAAAAAGAAAGATTCCTACTTTCATTGCTACCTGCTTGCTGGCTAGCCAGCTAGCCAGCCCTGTGGGCCTTGCTGCTGCTGCAGCCAAAAAACAAAAGGTGGTGCTGCTGCTGCTGCTTCTGCTGCTTCTGCTTGTGTCTGGCCGCTGTTGGAGCGTCCAGGCACAGGACTTCTGCTGCTGCTGACTAAATGGCCTCCTTAATTGGATCATTTGAGTAGCCAGCACACCTGTGCAGGTAGGGCATGACATGATAGGCAGCTGCCTTGATAGCGGGTGGGTGCTGAATGTTCCTAATTGACAAAATAAGATTAATGCTTATGAAGAAATATAAAATCTCATCCCTCGCGCCACACCCCTACCCCTTAATTCCCTGGTTGAACTTGATGGACATATGTCTTTTTTCGACCGTACTAACTATGTAACTATGTAACATAACATGGGGGGGGGTCTCCTGGCTGTTCACACAGGTGTGTCATTGCTGTACATTGACCATGCATTGCTTCTGTGGTATTGCAAAGGCAAAGACAAATGCTTCCAGCCATCCATTGCACTAATGGATTGGTCATCAGCTGGCTGTCTATGTCCCGCATCAATATAGACCAAAGTACAGAGGGTTAGGCTATGCTATTGTGCACCTACCTGATGCATCAGAAGGTGCGAGGCCCTTGCTAAATTCTGTGCACAGACTTTGAGATCTATACTTTAGACTGTATCTAAACCTGCTCCAACATGGACTGACATTCTGGCCTACTTTCAGCCGATGCGACTTGTCTGTCGCTGAACAGTCGCTTTTTATGTATTCAGCACCTATGTATAATGTTGTAAAAATGCTCTAGAAGCTAAAGTCGCAGAAATGTCACACATATTTGGCCTGCAACTTTCTGTGCGACAAATTCAGACAGGAAAAATCAGTATAAATCCTTAGAAAATTATCCCCCAGTGTCTCCATCTGCTGGCGGTATTGAATAAGCATTGCTGCACTGATGGGGTATGCATTAGACAAAAAAAAAGAAGAAAAAGAAGAATAATACGCCCAGAAAAGAGGCGAAAAGGAGAAAAACGTAAAAAAACGTGAAAAAAAAGTAAGAGGAAGAGAAGGGAAAAAAAGGTGGAAATGGGTTTAAAAGTGATTTCGGCGGAGAAATATATATATATATATATATATATATATATATATATATATATATATATATATATATACGCGCACACACACACATATATATAAACGTATTCTCCGTTGAGATATTGCAGCCGCTGCTGTGTCCAGGCCCAGGAGCCTTAGCACTGTGCTGTGATGTCACTCAATACCACTGACATCACTAGGTGTAAACAACATCTCTCCTTTGCTGTGTATGTGACTATGGAGCTGTTTGGTGATGTCGTCTATTATGGCCTTCATAGAAGCAACAGGAGATTGTTGCATCCATCTAGAACCCTCAGAACTACAGTGCTATGATGTCACTCACTTCCACAGGCCTTGCAGAGTGTAAACAACAACAACCCAGCTTTGTTGTGTATGTAACCATAGGGATTTGTGATGTCACCTAGAACCTTCACAGCAGCGACAGCTTTATGAGGAGCATCAGCACTGCTCTGCCTGAGCAGAACCATCACCGCCATAGGTTGTCAAATAACCCGGGTTTAACCCACACAGGTAAGTCCAATGGGGTGCAGGCATGTCCTCTATGCTTACAGCTTCCCGTGGGTGTTGGTTTGATACCGTTTGGGGACAGCCAAGGAGGCATCTGCAGGCAACAAAGGTAGGTGTGTGCTTGTGTGTGTGTTTCCTATGCAGATCCTAAGCCCAGTGTCACATGCAAGTAGGAGGAGTAAGAAGGGTTCCTGGCAAATCCGGGTTATGGATTGCATTTAAAAAGGCCCCGTGGGAGTGCAATGGGCCCCTGTCTTGCTGCTTAGCAATAATGGTATGGGTTTAGGTTCTGCTGTGTGTACTGGTGGTTGACTGCCCCCCAGCCCAGAGTGTGCATGGAAAATTGTCTGGCAGCCTCCCTGACAGCAAGCAGTGATAGTGCCCATGAAGGGGACCTTGTTGGGCCCGCCCCTTTCACGGTTATCGCTTCTCGGCCTTTTGGCTAAGATCAAGTGTAGTATCTGTTCTTATCAGTTTAATATCTGATACGTCCCCTATCTGGGGACCATATATTAAATGGATTTTTGAGAACGGGGGCCGATTTCGAAGCTTGCTTCCGTCGCCCTATGCATTGACCCGATATGGCAGTATCTTCGGGTACAGTGCACCACCCCCTTACAGGGTTAAAAAGAAAGATTCCTACTTTCATTGCTACCTGCTTGCTGGCTAGCCAGCTAGCCAGCCCTGTGGGCCTTGCTGCTGCTGCAGCCAAAAAACAAAAGGTGGTGCTGCTGCTGCTGCTTCTGCTGCTTCTGCTTGTGTCTGGCCGCTGTTGGAGCGTCCAGGCACAGGACTTCTGCTGCTGCTGACTAAATGGCCTCCTTAATTGGATCATTTGAGTAGCCAGCACACCTGTGCAGGTAGGGCATGACATGATAGGCAGCTGCCTTGATAGCGGGTGGGTGCTGAATGTTCCTAATTGACAAAATAAGATTAATGCTTATGAAGAAATATAAAATCTCATCCCTTCCCCAATATCGCGCCACACCCCTACCCCTTAATTCCCTGGTTGAACTTGATGGACATATGTCTTTTTTCGACCGTACTAACTATGTAACTATGTAACATAACATGGGGGGGGGGGTCTCCTGGCTGTTCACACAGGTGTGTCATTGCTGTACATTGACCATGCATTGCTTCTGTGGTATTGCAAAGGCAAAGACAAATGCTTCCAGCCATCCATTGCACTAATGGATTGGTCATCAGCTGGCTGTCTATGTCCCGCATCAATATAGACCAAAGTACAGAGGGTTAGGCTATGCTATTGTGCACCTACCTGATGCATCAGAAGGTGCGAGGCCCTTGCTAAATTCTGTGCACAGACTTTGAGATCTATACTTTAGACTGTATCTAAACCTGCTCCAACATGGACTGACATTCTGGCCTACTTTCAGCCGATGCGACTTGTCTGTCGCTGAACAGTCGCTTTTTATGTATTCAGCACCTATGTATAATGTTGTAAAAATGCTCTAGAAGCTAAAGTCGCAGAAATGTCACACATATTTGGCCTGCAACTTTCTGTGCGACAAATTCAGACAGGAAAAATCAGTATAAATCCTTAGAAAATTATCCCCCAGTGTCTCCATCTGCTGGCGGTATTGAATAAGCATTGCTGCACTGATGGGGTATGCATTAGACGAAAAAAAAGAAGAAAAAGAAGAATAATACGCCCAGAAAAGAGGCGAAAAGGAGAAAAACGTAAAAAAACGTGAAAAAAAAGTAAGAGGAAGAGAAGGGAAAAAAAGGTGGAAATGGGTTTAAAAGTGATTTCGGCGGAGAAATATATATATATATATATATATATATATATATATATATATATATACGCGCACACACACACATATATATAAACGTATTCTCCGTTGAGATATTGCAGCTGCTGCTGTGTCCAGGCCCAGGAGCCTTAGCACTGTGCTGTGATGTCACTCAATACCACTGACATCACTAGGTGTAAACAACATCTCTCCTTTGCTGTGTATGTGACTATGGAGCTGTTTGGTGATGTCGTCTATTATGGCCTTCATAGAAGCAACAGGAGATTGTTGCATCCATCTAGAACCCTCAGAACTACAGTGCTATGATGTCACTCACTTCCACAGGCCTTGCAGAGTGTAAACAACAACAACCCAGCTTTGTTGTGTATGTAACCATAGGGATTTGTGATGTCACCTAGAACCTTCACAGCAGCGACAGCTTTATGAGGAGCATCAGCACTGCTCTGCCTGAGCAGAACCATCACCGCCATAGGTTGTCAAATAACCCGGGTTTAACCCACACAGGTAAGTCCAATGGGGTGCAGGCATGTCCTCTATGCTTACAGCTTCCCGTGGGTGTTGGTTTGATACCGTTTGGGGACAGCCAAGGAGGCATCTGCAGGCAACAAAGGTAGGTGTGTGCTTGTGTGTGTGTTTCCTATGCAGATCCTAAGCCCAGTGTCACATGCAAGTAGGAGGAGTAAGAAGGGTTCCTGGCAAATCCGGGTTATGGATTGCATTTAAAAAGGCCCCGTGGGAGTGCAATGGGCCCCTGTCTTGCTGCTTAGCAATAATGGTATGGGTTTAGGTTCTGCTGTGTGTACTGGTGGTTGACTGCCCCCCAGCCCAGAGTGTGCATGGAAAATTGTCTGGCAGCCTCCCTGACAGCAAGCAGTGATAGTGCCCATGAAGGGGACCTTGTTGGGCCCGCCCCTTTCACGGTTATCGCTTCTCGGCCTTTTGGCTAAGATCAAGTGTAGTATCTGTTCTTATCAGTTTAATATCTGATACGTCCCCTATCTGGGGACCATATATTAAATGGATTTTTGAGAACGGGGGCCGATTTCGAAGCTTGCTTCCGTCGCCCTATGCATTGACCCGATATGGCAGTATCTTCGGGTACAGTGCACCACCCCCTTACAGGGTTAAAAAGAAAGATTCCTACTTTCATTGCTACCTGCTTGCTGGCTAGCCAGCTAGCCAGCCCTGTGGGCCTTGCTGCTGCTGCAGCCAAAAAACAAAAGGTGGTGCTGCTGCTGCTGCTTCTGCTGCTTCTGCTTGTGTCTGGCCGCTGTTGGAGCGTCCAGGCACAGGACTTCTGCTGCTGCTGACTAAATGGCCTCCTTAATTGGATCATTTGAGTAGCCAGCACACCTGTGCAGGTAGGGCATGACATGATAGGCAGCTGCCTTGATAGCGGGTGGGTGCTGAATGTTCCTAATTGACAAAATAAGATTAATGCTTATGAAGAAATATAAAATCTCATCCCTTCCCCAATATCGCGCCACACCCCTACCCCTTAATTCCCTGGTTGAACTTGATGGACATATGTCTTTTTTCGACCGTACTAACTATGTAACTATGTAACATAACATGGGGGGGGGGTCTCCTGGCTGTTCACACAGGTGTGTCATTGCTGTACATTGACCATGCATTGCTTCTGTGGTATTGCAAAGGCAAAGACAAATGCTTCCAGCCATCCATTGCACTAATGGATTGGTCATCAGCTGGCTGTCTATGTCCCGCATCAATATAGACCAAAGTACAGAGGGTTAGGCTATGCTATTGTGCACCTACCTGATGCATCAGAAGGTGCGAGGCCCTTGCTAAATTCTGTGCACAGACTTTGAGATCTATACTTTAGACTGTATCTAAACCTGCTCCAACATGGACTGACATTCTGGCCTACTTTCAGCCGATGCGACTTGTCTGTCGCTGAACAGTCGCTTTGTATGTATTCAGCACCTATGTATAATGTTGTAAAAATGCTCTAGAAGCTAAAGTCGCAGAAATGTCACACATATTTGGCCTGCAACTTTCTGTGCGACAAAGTCAGACAGGAAAAATCAGTATAAATCCTTAGAAAATTATCCCCCAGTGTCTCCATCTGCTGGCGGTATTGAATAAGCATTGCTGCACTGATGGGGTATGCATTAGACGAAAAAAAAGAAGAAAAAGAAGAATAATACGCCCAGAAAAGAGGCGAAAAGGAGAAAAACGTAAAAAAACGTGAAAAAAAAGTAAGAGGAAGAGAAGGGAAAAAAAGGTGGAAATGGGTTTAAAAGTGATTTCGGCGGAGAAATATATATATATATATATATATATATATATATATATATATATACGCGCACACACACACATATATATAAACGTATTCTCCGTTGAGATATTGCAGCCGCTGCTGTGTCCAGGCCCAGGAGCCTTAGCACTGTGCTGTGATGTCACTCAATACCACTGACATCACTAGGTGTAAACAACATCTCTCCTTTGCTGTGTATGTGACTATGGAGCTGTTTGGTGATGTCGTCTATTATGGCCTTCATAGAAGCAACAGGAGATTGTTGCATCCATCTAGAACCCTCAGAACTACAGTGCTATGATGTCACTCACTTCCACAGGCCTTGCAGAGTGTAAACAACAACAACCCAGCTTTGTTGTGTATGTAACCATAGGGATTTGTGATGTCACCTAGAACCTTCACAGCAGCGACAGCTTTATGAGGAGCATCAGCACTGCTCTGCCTGAGCAGAACCATCACCGCCATAGGTTGTCAAATAACCCGGGTTTAACCCACACAGGTAAGTCCAATGGGGTGCAGGCATGTCCTCTATGCTTACAGCTTCCCGTGGGTGTTGGTTTGATACCGTTTGGGGACAGCCAAGGAGGCATCTGCAGGCAACAAAGGTAGGTGTGTGCTTGTGTGTGTGTTTCCTATGCAGATCCTAAGCCCAGTGTCACATGCAAGTAGGAGGAGTAAGAAGGGTTCCTGGCAAATCCGGGTTATGGATTGCATTTAAAAAGGCCCCGTGGGAGTGCAATGGGCCCCTGTCTTGCTGCTTAGCAATAATGGTATGGGTTTAGGTTCTGCTGTGTGTACTGGTGGTTGACTGCCCCCCAGCCCAGAGTGTGCATGGAAAATTGTCTGGCAGCCTCCCTGACAGCAAGCAGTGATAGTGCCCATGAAGGGGACCTTGTTGGGCCCGCCCCTTTCACGGTTATCGCTTCTCGGCCTTTTGGCTAAGATCAAGTGTAGTATCTGTTCTTATCAGTTTAATATCTGATACGTCCCCTATCTGGGGACCATATATTAAATGGATTTTTGAGAACGGGGGCCGATTTCGAAGCTTGCTTCCGTCGCCCTATGCATTGACCCGATATGGCAGTATCTTCGGGTACAGTGCACCACCCCCTTACAGGGTTAAAAAGAAAGATTCCTACTTTCATTGCTACCTGCTTGCTGGCTAGCCAGCTAGCCAGCCCTGTGGGCCTTGCTGCTGCTGCAGCCAAAAAACAAAAGGTGGTGCTGCTGCTGCTGCTTCTGCTGCTTCTGCTTGTGTCTGGCCGCTGTTGGAGCGTCCAGGCACAGGACTTCTGCTGCTGCTGACTAAATGGCCTCCTTAATTGGATCATTTGAGTAGCCAGCACACCTGTGCAGGTAGGGCATGACATGATAGGCAGCTGCCTTGATAGCGGGTGGGTGCTGAATGTTCCTAATTGACAAAATAAGATTAATGCTTATGAAGAAATATAAAATCTCATCCCTTCCCCAATATCGCGCCACACCCCTACCCCTTAATTCCCTGGTTGAACTTGATGGACATATGTCTTTTTTCGACCGTACTAACTATGTAACTATGTAACATAACATGGGGGGGGGGTCTCCTGGCTGTTCACACAGGTGTGTCATTGCTGTACATTGACCATGCATTGCTTCTGTGGTATTGCAAAGGCAAAGACAAATGCTTCCAGCCATCCATTGCACTAATGGATTGGTCATCAGCTGGCTGTCTATGTCCCGCATCAATATAGACCAAAGTACAGAGGGTTAGGCTATGCTATTGTGCACCTACCTGATGCATCAGAAGGTGCGAGGCCCTTGCTAAATTCTGTGCACAGACTTTGAGATCTATACTTTAGACTGTATCTAAACCTGCTCCAACATGGACTGACATTCTGGCCTACTTTCAGCCGATGCGACTTGTCTGTCGCTGAACAGTCGCTTTTTATGTATTCAGCACCTATGTATAATGTTGTAAAAATGCTCTAGAAGCTAAAGTCGCAGAAATGTCACACATATTTGGCCTGCAACTTTCTGTGCGACAAATTCAGACAGGAAAAATCAGTATAAATCCTTAGAAAATTATCCCCCAGTGTCTCCATCTGCTGGCGGTATTGAATAAGCATTGCTGCACTGATGGGGTATGCATTAGACGAAAAAAAAGAAGAAAAAGAAGAATAATACGCCCAGAAAAGAGGCGAAAAGGAGAAAAACGTAAAAAAACGTGAAAAAAAAGTAAGAGGAAGAGAAGGGAAAAAAAGGTGGAAATGGGTTTAAAAGTGATTTCGGCGGAGAAATATATATATATATATATATATATATATATATATATATATATACGCGCACACACACACATATATATAAACGTATTCTCCGTTGAGATATTGCAGCCGCTGCTGTGTCCAGGCCCAGGAGCCTTAGCACTGTGCTGTGATGTCACTCAATACCACTGACATCACTAGGTGTAAACAACATCTCTCCTTTGCTGTGTATGTGACTATGGAGCTGTTTGGTGATGTCGTCTATTATGGCCTTCATAGAAGCAACAGGAGATTGTTGCATCCATCTAGAACCCTCAGAACTACAGTGCTATGATGTCACTCACTTCCACAGGCCTTGCAGAGTGTAAACAACAACAACCCAGCTTTGTTGTGTATGTAACCATAGGGATTTGTGATGTCACCTAGAACCTTCACAGCAGCGACAGCTTTATGAGGAGCATCAGCACTGCTCTGCCTGAGCAGAACCATCACCGCCATAGGTTGTCAAATAACCCGGGTTTAACCCACACAGGTAAGTCCAATGGGGTGCAGGCATGTCCTCTATGCTTACAGCTTCCCGTGGGTGTTGGTTTGATACCGTTTGGGGACAGCCAAGGAGGCATCTGCAGGCAACAAAGGTAGGTGTGTGCTTGTGTGTGTGTTTCCTATGCAGATCCTAAGCCCAGTGTCACATGCAAGTAGGAGGAGTAAGAAGGGTTCCTGGCAAATCCGGGTTATGGATTGCATTTAAAAAGGCCCCGTGGGAGTGCAATGGACCCCTGTCTTGCTGCTTAGCAATAATGGTATGGGTTTAGGTTCTGCTGTGTGTACTGGTGGTTGACTGCCCCCCAGCCCAGAGTGTGCATGGAAAATTGTCTGGCAGCCTCCCTGACAGCAAGCAGTGATAGTGCCCATGAAGGGGACCTTGTTGGGCCCGCCCCTTTCACGGTTATCGCTTCTCGGCCTTTTGGCTAAGATCAAGTGTAGTATCTGTTCTTATCAGTTTAATATCTGATACGTCCCCTATCTGGGGACCATATATTAAATGGATTTTTGAGAACGGGGGCCGATTTCGAAGCTTGCTTCCGTCGCCCTATGCATTGACCCGATATGGCAGTATCTTCGGGTACAGTGCACCACCCCCTTACAGGGTTAAAAAGAAAGATTCCTACTTTCATTGCTACCTGCTTGCTGGCTAGCCAGCTAGCCAGCCCTGTGGGCCTTGCTGCTGCTGCAGCCAAAAAACAAAAGGTGGTGCTGCTGCTGCTGCTTCTGCTGCTTCTGCTTGTGTCTGGCCGCTGTTGGAGCGTCCAGGCACAGGACTTCTGCTGCTGCTGACTAAATGGCCTCCTTAATTGGATCATTTGAGTAGCCAGCACACCTGTGCAGGTAGGGCATGACATGATAGGCAGCTGCCTTGATAGCGGGTGGGTGCTGAATGTTCCTAATTGACAAAATAAGATTAATGCTTATGAAGAAATATAAAATCTCATCCCTTCCCCAATATCGCGCCACACCCCTACCCCTTAATTCCCTGGTTGAACTTGATGGACATATGTCTTTTTTCGACCGTACTAACTATGTAACTATGTAACATAACATGGGGGGGGGGTCTCCTGGCTGTTCACACAGGTGTGTCATTGCTGTACATTGACCATGCATTGCTTCTGTGGTATTGCAAAGGCAAAGACAAATGCTTCCAGCCATCCATTGCACTAATGGATTGGTCATCAGCTGGCTGTCTATGTCCCGCATCAATATAGACCAAAGTACAGAGGGTTAGGCTATGCTATTGTGCACCTACCTGATGCATCAGAAGGTGCGAGGCCCTTGCTAAATTCTGTGCACAGACTTTGAGATCTATACTTTAGACTGTATCTAAACCTGCTCCAACATGGACTGACATTCTGGCCTACTTTCAGCCGATGCGACTTGTCTGTCGCTGAACAGTCGCTTTTTATGTATTCAGCACCTATGTATAATGTTGTAAAAATGCTCTAGAAGCTAAAGTCGCAGAAATGTCACACATATTTGGCCTGCAACTTTCTGTGCGACAAATTCAGACAGGAAAAATCAGTATAAATCCTTAGAAAATTATCCCCCAGTGTCTCCATCTGCTGGCGGTATTGAATAAGCATTGCTGCACTGATGGGGTATGCATTAGACGAAAAAAAAGAAGAAAAAGAAGAATAATACGCCCAGAAAAGAGGCGAAAAGGAGAAAAACGTAAAAAAACGTGAAAAAAAAGTAAGAGGAAGAGAAGGGAAAAAAAGGTGGAAATGGGTTTAAAAGTGATTTCGGCGGAGAAATATATATATATATATATATATATATATATATATATATATATATATATGCGCACACACACACATATATATAAACGTATTCTCCGTTGAGATATTGCAGCCGCTGCTGTGTCCAGGCCCAGGAGCCTTAGCACTGTGCTGTGATGTCACTCAATACCACTGACATCACTAGGTGTAAACAACATCTCTCCTTTGCTGTGTATGTGACTATGGAGCTGTTTGGTGATGTCGTCTATTATGGCCTTCATAGAAGCAACAGGAGATTGTTGCATCCATCTAGAGCCCTCAGAACTACAGTGCTATGATGTCACTCACTTCCACAGGCCTTGCAGAGTGTAAACAACAACAACCCAGCTTTGTTGTGTATGTAACCAAAGGGATTTGTGATGTCACCTAGAACCTTCACAGCAGCGACAGCTTTATGAGGAGCATCAGCACTGCTCTGCCTGAGCAGAACCATCACCGCCATAGGTTGTCAAATAACCCGGGTTTAACCCACACAGGTAAGTCCAATGGGGTGCAGGCATGTCCTCTATGCTTACAGCTTCCCGTGGGTGTTGGTTTGATACCGTTTGGGGACAGCCAAGGAGGCATCTGCAGGCAACAAAGGTAGGTGTGTGCTTGTGTGTGTGTTTCCTATGCAGATCCTAAGCCCAGTGTCACATGCAAGTAGGAGGAGTAAGAAGGGTTCCTGGCAAATCCGGGTTATGGATTGCATTTAAAAAGGCCCCGTGGGAGTGCAATGGGCCCCTGTCTTGCTGCTTAGCAATAATGGTATGGGTTTAGGTTCTGCTGTGTGTACTGGTGGTTGACTGCCCCCCAGCCCAGAGTGTGCATGGAAAATTGTCTGGCAGCCTCCCTGACAGCAAGCAGTGATAGTGCCCATGAAGGGGACCTTGTTGGGCCCGCCCCTTTCACGGTTATCGCTTCTCGGCCTTTTGGCTAAGATCAAGTGTAGTATCTGTTCTTATCAGTTTAATATCTGATACGTCCCCTATCTGGGGACCATATATTAAATGGATTTTTGAGAACGGGGGCCGATTTCGAAGCTTGCTTCCGTCGCCCTATGCATTGACCCGATATGGCAGTATCTTCGGGTACAGTGCACCACCCCCTTACAGGGTTAAAAAGAAAGATTCCTACTTTCATTGCTACCTGCTTGCTGGCTAGCCAGCTAGCCAGCCCTGTGGGCCTTGCTGCTGCTGCAGCCAAAAAACAAAAGGTGGTGCTGCTGCTGCTGCTTCTGCTGCTTCTGCTTGTGTCTGGCCGCTGTTGGAGCGTCCAGGCACAGGACTTCTGCTGCTGCTGACTAAATGGCCTCCTTAATTGGATCATTTGAGTAGCCAGCACACCTGTGCAGGTAGGGCATGACATGATAGGCAGCTGCCTTGATAGCGGGTGGGTGCTGAATGTTCCTAATTGACAAAATAAGATTAATGCTTATGAAGAAATATAAAATCTCATCCCTTCCCCAATATCGCGCCACACCCCTACCCCTTAATTCCCTGGTTGAACTTGATGGACATATGTCTTTTTTCGACCGTACTAACTATGTAACTATGTAACATAACATGGGGGGGGGGTCTCCTGGCTGTTCACACAGGTGTGTCATTGCTGTACATTGACCATGCATTGCTTCTGTGGTATTGCAAAGGCAAAGACAAATGCTTCCAGCCATCCATTGCACTAATGGATTGGTCATCAGCTGGCTGTCTATGTCCCGCATCAATATAGACCAAAGTACAGAGGGTTAGGCTATGCTATTGTGCACCTACCTGATGCATCAGAAGGTGCGAGGCCCTTGCTAAATTCTGTGCACAGACTTTGAGATCTATACTTTAGACTGTATCTAAACCTGCTCCAACATGGACTGACATTCTGGCCTACTTTCAGCCGATGCGACTTGTCTGTCGCTGAACAGTCGCTTTTTATGTATTCAGCACCTATGTATAATGTTGTAAAAATGCTCTAGAAGCTAAAGTCGCAGAAATGTCACACATATTTGGCCTGCAACTTTCTGTGCGACAAAGTCAGACAGGAAAAATCAGTATAAATCCTTAGAAAATTATCCCCCAGTGTCTCCATCTGCTGGCGGTATTGAATAAGCATTGCTGCACTGATGGGGTATGCATTAGACGAAAAAAAAGAAGAAAAAGAAGAATAATACGCCCAGAAAAGAGGCGAAAAGGAGAAAAACGTAAAAAAACGTGAAAAAAAAGTAAGAGGAAGAGAAGGGAAAAAAAGGTGGAAATGGGTTTAAAAGTGATTTCGGCGGAGAATATATATATATATATATATATATATATATATATATATATATATATGCGCACACACACACATAGATATAAACGTATTCTCCGTTGAGATATTGCAGCCGCTGCTGTGTCCAGGCCCAGGAGCCTTAGCACTGTGCTGTGATGTCACTCAATACCACTGACATCACTAGGTGTAAACAACATCTCTCCTTTGCTGTGTATGTGACTATGGAGCTGTTTGGTGATGTCGTCTATTACGGCCTTCATAGAAGCAACAGGAGATTGTTGCATCCATCTTGAACCCTCAGAACTACAGTGCTATGATGTCACTCACTTCCACAGGCCTTGCAGAGTGTAAACAACAACAACCCAGCTTTGTTGTGTATGTAACCATAGGGATTTGTGATGTCACCTAGAACCTTCACAGCAGCGACAGCTTTATGAGGAGCATCAGCACTGCTCTGCCTGAGCAGAACCATCACCGCCATAGGTTGTCAAATAACCCGGATTTAACCCACACAGGTAAGTCCAATGGGGTGCAGGCATGTCCTCTATGCTTACAGCTTCCCGTGGGTGTTGGTTTGATACCGTTTGGGGACAGCCAAGGAGGCATCTGCAGGCAACAAAGGTAGGTGTGTGCTTGTGTGTGTGTTTCCTATGCAGATCCTAAGCCCAGTGTCACATGCAAGTAGGAGGAGTAAGAAGGGTTCCTGGCAAATCCGGGTTATGGATTGCATTTAAAAAGGCCCCGTGGGAGTGCAATGGGCCCCTGTCTTGCTGCTTAGCAATAATGGTATGGGTTTAGGTTCTGCTGTGTGTACTGGTGGTTGACTGCCCGACAGCCCAGAGTGTGCATGGAAAATTGTCTGGCAGCCTCCCTGACAGCAAGCAGTGATAGTGCCCATGAAGGGGACCTTGTTGGGCCCGCCCCTTTCACGGTTATCGCTTCTCGGCCTTTTGGCTAAGATCAAGTGTAGTAATACAGGAGATCTGGTCAGAAGGTACTCGGGTACCCCTCTCCTCGGCCTTGTGGGATCGCCCAGGTTTATTGCCTGGGCTTCACCCACTTGTTGCTATTGGGGAGAGGGCTTAGTCCCAGGGTAACGGGTTGCGATCGCCTCTCAAAGCCTTCGGGTGGAGAGAGGTTTGAGCGAATTGGCTGGTTGGTTGGAGCGGAGAGAACCAGACCAAAACACGAATGAACCATGGATGAAGATCTAGATCCTGGTTCGGTACCGGCTTATGCCCGGATTAAACACACTGTGCGGGTCATTCTCACAGGTGATGCGGCGGATGCACGTGGCATGAGGTTCGTGATAGAGGACGTGCTCGACAAGATTCTTAATGTTCGTAAGCGAGAGATTTTGGCCATCCAGGATTACCCTAAGCGGAGGATCTACGACTGCACTTTCATAGGGGAAGGCGTATTCTTAGATGCAGTAATGAAAATTCCAAAGCAAGATGATCCGAGGCTTAAGGGTATCCAAATTGTCGAGCACGTCCTAGATGAAACCAAGTTGATTGTCGTGAAGATGTACTCCCCTTTTGTAAATCAGAGAGAGATCGATGGGTTCCTGGCAGCCTACTTTAAAAAGGTGGAGTTCAGAGGAAAAATCATGAACGACTGTGGTGTCTGGACCTCAAAATGGCGATATCAAGTCACGTGCAACAAAGACCCCACCCTCCCAGGGGGGATACTATTACCGCCTGCTCGTTTTAAATTAAACAATGTGTGTGGCGACCTCTTTTTTGCGGGAATGCCAAACTTCTGCAGAAGGTGCCAACGTTATGGGCACATAAAGGAAAATTGTGAAAGTTCCTGTAAGAAATGTGGAAGCATGCAACATGAAACAGAAAAATGTGATAAGGGTTTGAGATGTAATTTTTGCCGTCACTTTGGTCACGTGTATGCTTTCTGTCCCCACAGACCAAAAAAAACCACAGAACAGCAAGGGCAACCCAAGAGAGACGTCCGGAGACCAGCCTGGGGAAAAGCCAGAGAGGAGGAGCACCCCCCACAAGAAGAGGTAAGCTGTGAGATGGAGACCACGGCCCCCCCAAAAGAACCCCAGGAGAAAGAGGCACAGGTGGAAAGGGGGACCCCAAATGAGAGGAGGCCGGGGAAGAGAAATGCGAGAGGGGATCGGGCAGATACCTCAGAGAAGGTGGAAGAGCGAGAGGTGCCCGATTCCACCCCGGAAGGTCCTCCTGCTCGGGGTCCCCCTGAGTGTGAAAACCCGGACGGAGTAGCAAAGGTGAAAAGACGAAGGGGCTCCAAAGGGCGTCCGGACTCGGAGGTGGTCCAGGAGGAGCAGATGGAAGTTCCTGTCGTGACGGGGGCTCCAAGTGAAGCTCCTCCACAGGTCCCAGCGGTGGATACCCCTCCTCCTCCCAGCCAGGAGGAGGTTTCAGGGGTGACCATCTCCGAGGTCCCGGAAACGGACCTAAGTACGCACCCGACCCCTATGGAGGGGCAAGAGGTGGACGCCGAAAAAGAGAATGGAGCCCAGAAGCTGTTCTTACCAATGTACTCCGTCTATACACCTGTGGTCTTGGAAGAGGGGGGCTGCTCGAGCGATGGTGGTTCCTCTCCGGCTTCCTCTATGTGTACGGTAGAGTCAGAGGTGGGGGGTAACGAGAGCTCCAGTGCGCAATCTGGTTTTTAGTTTGTTATCTGAGCCTCCCTTTTTTTTACATCTCCAATGGCTGAGTTGTCCGGATTGTCTATGAATGTAAGAAGTATAAGTTCACGAGCGAAACGGGTTGCCCTTTTTAACTACTTGTCTATTTTTGCTGCTTCTGTGGTTTTCCTGCAGGAGTGCGGCATCCCGCATAGTTTAAATTATGAAAAGTATAAAAAAGATTGGGTACACGGTCCATCAGTCTGGTCTGGATCTAACGAATCCAGATCAGCAGGGGTCGCCATACTTTTTAAAGGAAATGCTTTTATTGATTTTATTCATGAGATTTTACCAGGCAGAATTTTATTGGTTAAAGCTTTTATTGATGGTATTAAATGGCAGTTTTTAAATTTTTATGGTTCACCCAATAAAAATGATAGAGCACGGATGTTAGAGATTTTACCCCTTTTTATCAATGATTCTGAACCTCTTATTTTAGCAGGTGATTTTAATTGTATTTTAAGGGGGGAGCACCGTTTTACCAATTCAGTAAGTAGAAACTATGATAAAACATCTTCTATGTTAAAAAATATGATTATTGATTTTAGACTTACTGATGTTTTTAAGAAATGCAATAGTATTTTACCAGAAAGAGACGGTGTGACCTGGAGCAACGCAAACTGCAGCTCCAGGATCGATTTTATCTTCTGTTCTTATCAAGTACTGCCTTTTAAGTGTGATGTTTTAACCAATGTTTTTTCTGATCACAAACTTTTATCTTTTAAGGTGAAGAGTGATTTTAGAAAAAAGACTGGGAGGAATGCCTGGAAGATGAATGTATCCCTTTTAGAAGATCCGCAGGTTTTATCCGATTTTATCAACTTCTACAAGGACTGCAGACGGGTAAGAGATCCTAACACTCCCATCAGTATATGGTGGGAGAAAATGAAAATAAAAATAAAAGAGTTTTTTATTAGAGTAGGGATCTCTAGAGCTAAAGAGAAGCGTGAGTTTTACTCCCTTCTAAATACCCGTCTGCAAACCCTGTACAAATTCAGAGACAATGGTATAGAGGTTTATAGAGAAATTACTGACTTAAAAAAAGAAATAAAACAGTGCCTGGAGCAGAAGGGAAAAGAGATAATTTTCAGATCCAAAATAAAGCACCTTGAAGAGAACGAGACCTGCTCCAGGTACTTTTTTAAGAAAGTAACGGATAAAAAGGTTTTAATTGATAATATACAAGGAGAAAAAGATGTACAGGGTATTTTAAAAAGGGTACATTCATTTTATGCGGATCTTTTTAATACAAAAAATATTGATATTGATTTTATGAATGACTCATTGAAGGAGATTACCAATGTTTTAGACCCTGTGTCCCAGTCTCTTTTACAGAGGGAGATCTCGGAACAGGAGGTTTTAGAGACGATCAGGAGTTTTAAATCCGGTAAGGTGCCTGGTCCTGACGGTATACCCATTGAGTTTTATGTCATTTTTTATGGTGTTTTAAAAGATGACCTTTTTTCCCTTTTTACAGAAGTATTTAAAACAAAAGCCCTCCCAGGTTCATGGAGGAAGGGTGATGTCTCCCTGCTGTTCAAAAAGGGAGACCGGTCAGATCTAAAGAACTGGAGACCAATCACCCTCCTCAACTGTGACTACAAAGTGATGGCAAAACTGTGCGCAAATAGATTAAAAAGTGTAATAGAGAAAATAATCCATTCAAATCAGGTCTGTGGGGTGCCTGGGAGGAGCATATGGGAAAATCTTAACCTTTTAAAAGATGTGATTAGTGACACAAAGTCTAGAAACGGAAAACTAGCCATTTTATCCTTAGACTTCGAGAAGGCTTTTGACAGAGTGTCACATTTTTATCTTTTTAAGGTTTTAGAGAAAATGGGTATACCTGAAGGCTTTTTATTGTCTCTTAAGGCCTTTTATAAAAACTGCACAAGCAAGATTTTAGTTAACGGTTTTAAGACACAGGATGTGATTTTAAATTCCGGAGTGAAGCAGGGGTGTCCTTTGTCCCCACTACTTTTCATATGTGCGCTTGAGCCTCTACTATGCACCTTGAGGAGAGATAAGCAAATAAGAGGGGTCCCCCTGCCGGGAGGAGGGGGACTAGAGGCTAAAGTAGTGGGGTACATGGACGATGTGGCAGTGCTTGGAAGGGACACCCCATCGCTTCAAAAAGCCCTAAAGCAAGTTGAATTTTTTTGTTGTGCCTCCGGTTTTAAGGTAAATTTTAATAAAAGCAGTGTTTTAAATATAGGAGGACTGTTTTTAAGGGATTTACCCATTCCTGTGTCTGAGTCTGTGCAGATTTTAGGGGTCTCCTTCAGTGAGTCAAACAATGGTTTTAATAGCTGGGACTTGGTGGCTCAAAAAATAAACACAAAAATTTGTGTGTGGAACATGAGAAAGCTAACGATGGAGGGGAAGGTTTTAGTTACAAAGATGGTGATTTTACCCATTTTATTGTATCTTGGCATGGTCTTTCCACCCCCCGAAATGATTTTAAATAAAATTATTAAAGCATGTTTTACCTTTTTATGGAGCTCCAAGAGTGAAAAATTGAGAAGAGAGATCGTCATGATGCCAAAGGGTATGGGTGGAAAGGACTTCCCCGACATCAGGGCGTTCCTTTTTACCAAGTTTTTTAGCATGTGTGTTAGCACACTTTTTAAGGATAGTTACTGGTCATATTTTATCCGTTTTAATACAGGTTTTTTTATGAGGAGGAATGGGTGGTTTAAAACTGTTTTAAGCTGTCCTTATGCTTTTAATCTTCCCCAACAATACAAGATTTTAGAGAAAATTTTCAACTTGTACAACTTTAACGGAAAAAGTATTAATGAAGTAACTAATAGCAAAAAAATGTTAAAATATATTAAAGAAAGTGGTTTTATTGCCCCTGTGAATAATTTTAATGAAGAGAAATGCAGGAAAATATGGAAGATGGCAAATATGATTTATCTTTTTAATTCACAGAAAGATCTGGCCTGGAGCTGCATACACGAGTGTCTTCCATGCCGGGCATTCCAGCACCGAAGAAGGATGGCCAACACTGCAGTATGCCCGAGGGAGGGCTGCCAGGAACCCGAGACCGTGTACCACCTTTTCTGGACTTGTTTTTATGCAAAAAGGATATGGACTAAAATACTCCCTCTGGTGAAGAAGATAACAGAAATAAAGGACTTAAACTCTGCAGCTGTTTTTTATGGATGTCTGGAATGCCCAATACGGACTCAAGAGACAATGGCATGGAAGATCATAAACTGTGTTAAAGCAGCTCTATGGAATGCCAGAAACATTTTACTTTTTAAACATGAGATTTTATCTGTGAATGATGTTTTAGCTCTTTGTTTTAGTGATATGTACCAGTACTTTTTATTAGACAAGAAATATTATCCTTTATTAGCTAGAAAATGGTATTTTAATGAATGGAACGCCCTTTTGTAAAGCCACCAAGTGCCCATTTTAAGTGTATTATGATTGTATTTATGTGAACTTTTATTGTTATATGTGATTTTATTATCAAAATTTGTTTTTATTGAAAAAAAACTTATATTTATAAATCGTAATGCACTTTGTAAAATGTTATGAATTCTAAATAAAAAGATACCCCTCAGGGGTAGCCAAGTTAAAAAAAAAAAAAATCTGTTCTTATCAGTTTAATATCTGATACGTCCCCTATCTGGGGACCATATATTAAATGGATTTTTGAGAACGGGGGCCGATTTCGAAGCTTGCTTCCGTCGCCCTATGCATTGACCCGATATGGCAGTATCTTCGGGTACAGTGCACCACCCCCTTACAGGGTTAAAAAGAAAGATTCCTACTTTCATTGCTACCTGCTTGCTGGCTAGCCAGCTAGCCAGCCCTGTGGGCCTTGCTGCTGCTGCAGCCAAAAAACAAAAGGTGGTGCTGCTGCTGCTTCTGCTGCTTCTGCTTCTGCTTGTGTCTGGCCCCTGTTGGAGCGTCCAGGCACAGGACTTCTGCTGCTGCTGACTAAATGGCCTCCTTAATTGGATCATTTGAGTAGCCAGCACACCTGTGCAGGTAGGGCATGACATGATAGGCAGCTGCCTTGATAGCGGGTGGGTGCTGAATGTTCCTAATTGACAAAATAAGATTAATGCTTATGAAGAAATATAAAATCTCATCCCTTCCCCAATATCGCGCCACACCCCTACCCCTTAATTCCCTGGTTGAACTTGATGGACATATGTCTTTTTTCGACCGTACTAACTATGTAACTATGTAACATAACATGGGGGGGGGGGGTCTCCTGGCTGTTCACACAGGTGTGTCATTGCTGTACATTGACCATGCATTGCTTCTGTGGTATTGCAAAGGCAAAGACAAATGCTTCCAGCCATCCATTGCACTAATGGATTGGTCATCAGCTGGCTGTCTATGTCCCGCATCAATATAGACCAAAGTACAGAGGGTTAGGCTATGCTATTGTGCACCTACCTGATGCATCAGAAGGTGCGAGGCCCTTGCTAAATTCTGTGCACAGACTTTGAGATCTATGCTTTAGACTGTATCTAAACCTGCTCCAACATGGACTGACATTCTGGCCTACTTTCAGCCGATGCGACTTGTCTGTCGCTGAACAGTCGCTTTTTATGTATTCAGCACCTATGTATAATGTTGTAAAAATGCTCTAGAAGCTAAAGTCGCAGAAATGTCACACATATTTGGCCTGCAACTTTCTGTGCGACAAATTCAGACAGGAAAAATCAGTATAAATCCTTAGAAAATTATCCCCCAGTGTCTCCATCTGCTGGCGGTATTGAATAAGCATTGCTGCACTGATGGGGTATGCATTAGACGAAAAAAAAGAAGAAAAAGAAGAATAATACGCCCAGAAAAGAGGCGAAAAGGAGAAAAACGTAAAAAAACGTGAAAAAAAAGTAAGAGGAAGAGAAGGGAAAAAAAGGTGGAAATGGGTTTAAAAGTGATTTCGGCGGAGAAATATATATATATATATATATATATATATATATATATATATATATGCGCACACACACACATAGATATAAACGTATTCTCCGTTGAGATATTGCAGCCGCTGCTGTGTCCAGGCCCAGGAGCCTTAGCACTGTGCTGTGATGTCACTCAATACCACTGACATCACTAGGTGTAAACAACATCTCTCCTTTGCTGTGTATGTGACTATGGAGCTGTTTGGTGATGTCGTCTATTACGGCCTTCATAGAAGCAACAGGAGATTGTTGCATCCATCTTGAACCCTCAGAACTACAGTGCTATGATGTCACTCACTTCCACAGGCCTTGCAGAGTGTAAACAACAACAACCCAGCTTTGTTGTGTATGTAACCATAGGGATTTGTGATGTCACCTAGAACCTTCACAGCAGCGACAGCTTTATGAGGAGCATCAGCACTGCTCTGCCTGAGCAGAACCATCACCGCCATAGGTTGTCAAATAACCCGGATTTAACCCACACAGGTAAGTCCAATGGGGTGCAGGCATGTCCTCTATGCTTACAGCTTCCCGTGGGTGTTGGTTTGATACCGTTTGGGGACAGCCAAGGAGGCATCTGCAGGCAACAAAGGTAGGTGTGTGCTTGTGTGTGTGTTTCCTATGCAGATCCTAAGCCCAGTGTCACATGCAAGTAGGAGGAGTAAGAAGGGTTCCTGGCAAATCCGGGTTATGGATTGCATTTAAAAAGGCCCCGTGGGAGTGCAATGGGCCCCTGTCTTGCTGCTTAGCAATAATGGTATGGGTTTAGGTTCTGCTGTGTGTACTGGTGGTTGACTGCCCCCCAGCCCAGAGTGTGCATGGAAAATTGTCTGGCAGCCTCCCTGACAGCAAGCAGTGATAGTGCCCATGAAGGGGACCTTGTTGGGCCCGCCCCTTTCACGGTTATCGCTTCTCGGCCTTTTGGCTAAGATCAAGTGTAGTATCTGTTCTTATCAGAACAGATTACCTGGCAGGGGAGATACCATGATCGCTACGGTCTGAAGAACTCCAAGCATTGTGGTAGAGATTTTGCGTAGTACGATTGCAGTACTTTTCGTTCTTATTAGAACCGCATTTCTCTAGAGCATACCACCTGAAGATCGTCTCCTGCCTGCCTCGGAACATCTGAAGAAGGAGAAGATCTTGAAGACTGCAGCTCCGGAAGAAGCCGACGAAGAACCTGGAAGAAGGGAATCGGCGGTGAATTCCGGAACAGCGGCGAAGAGGAAGGCGGCGCAGAATCTTTTCGAAGAAACTCGCTGCCTCTGGAGAAGGATTTGCATAGCTCCTCCCACCGGGACCGGATCTGCATAGCTCCTCCCACCCGGGAAAGAAGACTTTGCGAAGCCTCTCTCCACAAGCAAGCAAGGAAGCGGAAAAGAGCCTGCTGGAAGAAGCCATGGCCTCAACCAGCAAGTCCACCCAGGAGGCTGCAGGGCAAGGCCTGGAGGTCCAGCCCCAACCACAGCAAGCTTCAACCTCCACCACGGCACGGCAAGGCAGAAGGGCGGCAGAATTCCTAACCTGGAAGCTCCAACCCTGGAGCCCTGGATGAGGCAGACTGTTGCCTTGAAGCTCAAGCCCGTGGACGGAAGGGTGCCGGACATGTCCCACGACGTGTTCTGCAAGAAGATGCTGGCGGATCAAGGCTTCCCCACGGCTGACACCCTGGGAATAGCAACCTTCTTTTCGGGAATCTTCTACATCACCTTTGCCACCATTGGGACCTGTAGAAGATACTGGGAGGTGGTGAAAGCGGCGAGTCCCGAATCCCCTTTCTCTCGCTTTGTGGGCAACTGCCTTATTCAAAGAGAGGAGAGGCGGGTGACGGTCTCAATGCGGAACCCACACACCCCAGGCACGGACATCTCGACCTTCCTGAAGCGCTTCTGCACCGTGGTGAGGGAGCCCACCCGCATCCTGAACTCACTCGGATACTGGACCTGCAAGTGGTCTGTGGTCGTCAGACTCAACAAGAACCCTGCTTCTCCAGACGGACTACAGCACCTGCCAACGACATTTTCCTTGGGCAACTCCACAGGACTTATCTTCTACCCGGACATGCCGCAGACCTGCAGGAGATGTGGCAAGATGGGCCACGAGGGCAAGGACTGTACGGAGGATGCCTGCAGGTATTGCCGTGTGACAGGTCACACGACCAAGGACTGCCCCAAGAGCAAGACCTGCAACCTCTGCGGACTGGCAGCCCACAGCTACAAGGACTGCCCCCAGAGGGAGAGAACATGGGCATCTGTGGCAGCGAGAGCACCGAAGCCAGCCCCAGCTCCGGAGCCAACACCACGGATGGCCAAGCCGACCAAGGAGGGTAAGAAGGCGAAAGCCACCACCCCTGCCCCGTCCCGCCCCTCCCCTGCCCCTCCCGCCCCATCCCCTGCCCCTCCCGCCCCATCCCCTGCCCCTCCGGCCCCATCCCCTGCCCCATCCCGTCCTGCCCCATCCCGTCCCACCCCTGCCCCATCCCGTCCCACCCCTGCCCCATCCCGTCCCACCCCTGCCCCATCCCGTCCCACCCCCGCCCCTCCTGCCCCATCCCGCCCCACCCCTGCCCCCCGTACCCCACCCCGGCCCACCCCTGCCCCCCGTACCCCACCCCGGCCCACCCCTGCCCCGTCCTCCCCTGCCCGGCCCACCCCTGCCCCGTCCTCCCCTGCCCGGCCCACCCCTGCCCCGTCCTCCCCTGCCCGGGCACTCTCTCCTGCCCCCCGCCCCACCCAGCCTCCTTTCTCTCCTGGCCCAGCAGCACCTAACCCCCCTCCAGCTGCTGGTGCCCGCCCTTCAGAGGACTTTCCTGTGCTTCCTCCCCCAGGTACCATACAGAGGAAGAGGAAAGGAAGGGACAACGTATCAGAAGAGTCCCACAAAAGAAAGATAATCGAGACCTGCGAGACCCCTCAAGCTTCAGATGAGGAGGAGGAGATGGAGCAGGTCTGCGAGAGCCTTGAAGCTTCAGAAGGAGAGGAGGTGATGGAGCAGGCCCAAGTGGAGCAGGTCCAAGCAGAGCCAGTCCAAGCTCAATCTATGGAGGAGCTGCTGCAGGACCCAGAGGTTAAGAAAATCCTGGACACTCCGTCCAACACGGTCTACGACGAGTTCTTGGAAGGGCGCTACGAGAAGCCACAGGAGCCGACAGGCGCCAGAGAAGAGGACCCGTCCGACCAGACTGGTAACTAGTATCAGAACTAACCTCTCTTTTTATTCCCATGGCTGATCTCAACATCTTCTGCATTAATGTGAGGAGTATTAGAGCTTGGTTTAGATTTCAGACTGTTCTTACGTTCTTAGATTCCCAGAGGTGTGATGTTTACATGTTGCAGGAATGTGCTTTGTCTGCTTCTAGGTCTTACAACCATCTGGCCAGGCAGTGGCCTCACGGCCCTTCCTACTGGTCTGGTGGGGGCGACAATAGGTCTGCGGGGGTGGCCATCCTGATCAGGGGAGGTAACTTTGCACTTGATTCCGTCCGGGAGCTCGTCTGTGGCAGACTTCTTGTCGCAGACGGTTCCTGGGCGGGTGAGCCCGTGCGGCTCATCAACGTGTATGCCTCCCCTGAGAGGGATGTCCGACTGGAGGTTCTCCAGGCCCTGCGGGCTGAACTCGCCACCACTAGAGCAGTAGTGTTGGGTGGTGACTTCAACTGCCCCATTGAGGTGGACGGGCGCAGTTCTGGCACATCCGCCAACCTGGACGTGACGTCTAAACTGCTGATTGAGATGGTGACGGAGGCATCCTTGCAGGACGTTGTCGGGTCCATCGGGAACGGCTCCGTAAACTATACGTGGAGCCGCCCCGATGGCTCGCTCCGTTCTCGGATAGACTTCATCTTCACTTCGAGAGCAGTCAGAAAGGTGTCGTACTCTATGGTCCCCTGCTTCTTCTCTGACCACAGGGCCATTCGATTCCGGGGGACTCTGGGCCATGGATTCCCACCTGGCCCGGGCTCCTGGAAGTTGAATTGTGCCCTGTTGGAGCAGAGGGAGGTCATGGAGGAACTTAGGGATGCTTACCTTGTATGGCGAAATGACAAATGTCTGTTCAAGTGCATCAGCGATTGGTGGGAATATGTTAAAGTCGAATTCCGTTGTTTCTTTCAGGCAAAAGGCAGACAACAGGCGTGTGCGAAGAAGTGGGACTTGAGGAAACTGCAGCGCGAGCTGCGGTCCCTGCAGGACCTGCTCCAGTGTGGCTGGGACGTCAGGGAGGAGCTGGAGGAGACCAAAAAGAGCTTGAAAAGGCACTTTGAGGAGGAATCCAAGCGAATCGTCTTTCGTTCCAAGGTGGAGAACCTGGAGAAGGGTGAGAAATGTAACTCTTTCTTTTTCAGGAAGCTCCATGCCGGCCACACGCCCCTGACTGAGCTACGAGATGAGACCGGACACATGAGGAGCGGCAAGGAGGAAGTGATGGGGGTCGTCCACGACTTCTACAGCAACCTCTACGCCCCCAAGTCATCCGACCCCGAAGCCGCCGAGAGGTTCCTGTCAGGTGTCACTAACGTTGTTGATCCCGCAGGTGCGGCGGCTATGGACGATCCCTTGACGGTGGGGGAGCTGCTCTCTGCCGCTAAATCCTTTAAGCCCGGCAAGACCCCGGGCAGTGACGGTCTCCCGGCCGAGCTCTACGTAGCGCTGGGTGACCTGATCTGTCCGGACCTGTCGGAGGTGTACGAGGAGATGGTGGTGGGGGGCAGAATGCCTCCGTCGTTGAGGGAAGGGATGATCACGATCTTGTATAAGCGGAAGGGGGAGAGATGTGACCTGAAAAACTGGCGTCCCATCTCTCTCCTGAACGTGGACTACAAGATCCTCGCCAAGGTGCTGGCCAACAGGCTGAAACCTGTCATGGGGCAGATCGTCCATCCGGACCAGACCTGCAGCATTCCTGGCCGCAGGATTGCCGACAGCCTTGCCCTTGTGAGAGACACGGTCCATTACATCCAGGACCGCGGGGGCCGCGCCGCCCTGGTCAGCTTAGATCAGGAGAAGGCGTTCGACCGTGTCTCCCACGCATTCATGGACAGGGTTTTGCGCAGGCTGGGTCTGGGGAAGATGTTTTGCTCTTTTGTTAACGTTATGTATTTTGACATTTACAGCACGGTGTTGGTGAACGGCTGGAAGACTGACCCCTTTCCTATTCTTTCAGGGGTTAGACAAGGCTGCCCTCTTTCACCTCTCCTTTTTGTTTGTGTTATAGAGCTCTTCGCTGAGACTATCCGGCAGAATGGAGAGATCAGAGGGATCACCGCACCAGGACCAGATCGCCACGAGGTCAAGTGCTCGCTCTACATGGACGACGTGACCGTCTTCTGCGCTGACCAGCGTTCGGTGACTGCACTCGTCCAGACCTGCGAGGACTTCGGCAGAGCTTCGGGGGCAAAAGTCAACTGCGGGAAGTCGGAGGCCATGCTCTTCGGGGAATGGCACCTGGCTTCTTCCGCCCCCTTCCCCTTTACTATTAAGCCGGACTTCATTCAAATTCTTGGAGTCTGGTTCGGGAAGGAAGGAGCGGCCCTTAAGTCTTGGCAAGACCGACTAGGAAGGATAAACTCGAAGATCGGACTGTGGAGCTCCAGAAAGCTCACGATGGAAGGCAAGGCACTTGTCCTGCGGAGTGAAGTTTTGCCTGTGCTCCAATATACCGCACAGGCCTGGCCTCCCCATACCACTGTTTGCAAGGCCATCACCCGGACAGTGTTTGGCTTCGTCTGGGGCAAAATGGACAGAGTCAAGAGGACCGTGATGTACAAGGAACCCCGCAAGGGTGGGAAGGGAATACCCGACATCCCCGCTCTGCTGAGGGCCTCCTTTGCATGTGTCACGGTGCAGCGGACTCTTGTAGAAAAGACTGGCTCAGCGGGCAGGTCCATGTCTCGCTTGCTTCTCATGCCCCTCTGGAGACAGCTGGGCTGGGACAAGTGGGACAGCTCCATCCCTTACAACTGGAACACTCCCTGGTTCTATGGGGATGTTGTCCGGTTTGTGAGGGAGCACCAGCTGGAAGGACTGAAACCAGACCTATGGAAGCCAAAGACAATCCACAAGCTCATCCGAGCTAAGGACTCGACCGAGCTGGTTCCGGGACTCCCCGCAGCCACTGCAGAGACAGTTTGGAACAATGTGGCCTCAAAGCGGCTTACCAATGGACACAAGGACTTGTCGTGGATGGCCGTCATGGGAGGTCTCTCTCTCAGGTCATTCATGCATGCCCGCAACCTGTGCAAGACCCGGTACTGCCCCCGTTGCCCCTACGTGGAGGAAACATCTTTCCACGTGTTTTGGCAGTGCCCCTTTGCACAGGGTCTGTTGGACGCCCTAGAACAGGAACTCAGAGACTCAGTGCCCAGGAGCTGCCTATCGTACCATTCGGTGCTTTACGGCCTGTTCCCTGGGACCCACGACGTGGAGGCCATCCAGGAGGCCTGGCGCCTTATGAACTGTTTTAAGGACGCAGTGTGGCTTGCCAGGAACCGCCTCGTGATCAACAGGGAAAACATGTCCGTCCGGGACTGCCGCAGGTTCATCAAGAACCTGCTTAGAGACTATTCCATCTTGGACAGCTCGGCCGTTGATGAGGAAGAAGAGGAGTGAAGACCCCTCTCCTTCTCCCATGTCTCCCTGAAGATACAGCCCAACAGTTTGGCCCTGTGATCCGCCCCCTCCCTACCCCCACATAGTCGCCCACACCCCTACCCCGATCACAGATTGTATTATTTGGTTTTTGTTTGATCTCTTGTGCCTTTCTATTGCAGGATTGAGCTGAATGTTAGAGTAGCATGGTGTGCGATGTATAGCTTAGGGAACCTTTGCTGTGTATTGTACTATCATGCTTTGTGTGACTGTAATTTATTGTACGACTTGTAATGACTGAACGGAAAATAAAGCTCTTTCAATCAAAAATCTGTTCTTATCAGTTTAATATCTGATACGTCCCCTATCTGGGGACCATATATTAAATGGATTTTTGAGAACGGGGGCCGATTTCGAAGCTTGCTTCCGTCGCCCTATGCATTGACCCGATATGGCAGTATCTTCGGGTACAGTGCACCACCCCCTTACAGGGTTAAAAAGAAAGATTCCTACTTTCATTGCTACCTGCTTGCTGGCTAGCCAGCTAGCCAGCCCTGTGGGCCTTGCTGCTGCAGCCAAAAAACAAAAGGTGGTGCTGCTGCTGCTGCTTCTGCTGCTTCTGCTTCTGCTTGTGTCTGGCCCCTGTTGGAGCGTCCAGGCACAGGACTTCTGCTGCTGCTGACTAAATGGCCTCCTTAATTGGATCATTTGAGTAGCCAGCACACCTGTGCAGGTAGGGCATGACATGATAGGCAGCTGCCTTGATAGCGGGTGGGTGCTGAATGTTCCTAATTGACAAAATAAGATTAATGCTTATGAAGAAATATAAAATCTCATCCCTTCCCCAATATCGCGCCACACCCCTACCCCTTAATTCCCTGGTTGAACTTGATGGACATATGTCTTTTTTCGACCGTACTAACTATGTAACTATGTAACATAACATGGGGGGGGGGGGGGGGGGTCTCCTGGCTGTTCACACAGGTGTGTCATTGCTGTACATTGACCATGCATTGCTTCTGTGGTATTGCAAAGGCAAAGACAAATGCTTCCAGCCATCCATTGCACTAATGGATTGGTCATCAGCTGGCTGTCTATGTCCCGCATCAATATAGACCAAAGTACAGAGGGTTAGGCTATGCTATTGTGCACCTACCTGATGCATCAGAAGGTGCGAGGCCCTTGCTAAATTCTGTGCACAGACTTTGAGATCTATACTTTAGACTGTATCTAAACCTGCTCCAACATGGACTGACATTCTGGCCTACTTTCAGCCGATGCGACTTGTCTGTCGCTGAACAGTCGCTTTTTATGTATTCAGCACCTATGTATAATGTTGTAAAAATGCTCTAGAAGCTAAAGTCGCAGAAATGTCACACATATTTGGCCTGCAACTTTCTGTGCGACAAATTCAGACAGGAAAAATCAGTATAAATCCTTAGAAAATTATCCCCCAGTGTCTCCATCTGCTGGCGGTATTGAATAAGCATTGCTGCACTGATGGGGTATGCATTAGACGAAAAAAAAGAAGAAAAAGAAGAATAATACGCCCAGAAAAGAGGCGAAAAGGAGAAAAACGTAAAAAAACGTGAAAAAAAAGTAAGAGGAAGAGAAGGGAAAAAAAGGTGGAAATGGGTTTAAAAGTGATTTCGGCGGAGAATATATATATATATATATATATATATATATATATATATATACGCGCACACACACACATATATATAAACGTATTCTCCGTTGAGATATTGCAGCCGCTGCTGTGTCCAGGCCCAGGAGCCTTAGCACTGTGCTGTGATGTCACTCAATACCACTGACATCACTAGGTGTAAACAACATCTCTCCTTTGCTGTGTATGTGACTATGGAGCTGTTTGGTGATGTCGTCTATTATGGCCTTCATAGAAGCAACAGGAGATTGTTGCATCCATCTAGAACCCTCAGAACTACAGTGCTATGATGTCACTCACTTCCACAGGCCTTGCAGAGTGTAAACAACAACAACCCAGCTTTGTTGTGTATGTAACCATAGGGATTTGTGATGTCACCTAGAACCTTCACAGCAGCGACAGCTTTATGAGGAGCATCAGCACTGCTCTGCCTGAGCAGAACCATCACCGCCATAGGTTGTCAAATAACCCGGGTTTAACCCACACAGGTAAGTCCAATGGGGTGCAGGCATGTCCTCTATGCTTACAGCTTCCCGTGGGTGTTGGTTTGATACCGTTTGGGGACAGCCAAGGAGGCATCTGCAGGCAACAAAGGTAGGTGTGTGCTTGTGTGTGTGTTTCCTATGCAGATCCTAAGCCCAGTGTCACATGCAAGTAGGAGGAGTAAGAAGGGTTCCTGGCAAATCCGGGTTATGGATTGCATTTAAAAAGGCCCCGTGGGAGTGCAATGGGCCCCTGTCTTGCTGCTTAGCAATAATGGTATGGGTTTAGGTTCTGCTGTGTGTACTGGTGGTTGACTGCCCCCCAGCCCAGAGTGTGCATGGAAAATTGTCTGGCAGCCTCCCTGACAGCAAGCAGTGATAGTGCCCATGAAGGGGACCTTGTTGGGCCCGCCCCTTTCACGGTTATCGCTTCTCGGCCTTTTGGCTAAGATCAAGTGTAGTATCTGTTCTTATCAGTTTAATATCTGATACGTCCCCTATCTGGGGACCATATATTAAATGGATTTTTGAGAACGGGGGCCGATTTCGAAGCTTGCTTCCGTCGCCCTATGCATTGACCCGATATGGCAGTATCTTCGGGTACAGTGCACCACCCCCTTACAGGGTTAAAAAGAAAGATTCCTACTTTCATTGCTACCTGCTTGCTGGCTAGCCAGCTAGCCAGCCCTGTGGGCCTTGCTGCTGCTGCAGCCAAAAAACAAAAGGTGGTGCTGCTGCTGCTGCTTCTGCTGCTTCTGCTTGTGTCTGGCCGCTGTTGGAGCGTCCAGGCACAGGACTTCTGCTGCTGCTGACTAAATGGCCTCCTTAATTGGATCATTTGAGTAGCCAGCACACCTGTGCAGGTAGGGCATGACATGATAGGCAGCTGCCTTGATAGCGGGTGGGTGCTGAATGTTCCTAATTGACAAAATAAGATTAATGCTTATGAAGAAATATAAAATCTCATCCCTTCCCCAATATCGCGCCACACCCCTACCCCTTAATTCCCTGGTTGAACTTGATGGACATATGTCTTTTTTCGACCGTACTAACTATGTAACTATGTAACATAACATGGGGGGGGGGGTCTCCTGGCTGTTCACACAGGTGTGTCATTGCTGTACATTGACCATGCATTGCTTCTGTGGTATTGCAAAGGCAAAGACAAATGCTTCCAGCCATCCATTGCACTAATGGATTGGTCATCAGCTGGCTGTCTATGTCCCGCATCAATATAGACCAAAGTACAGAGGGTTAGGCTATGCTATTGTGCACCTACCTGATGCATCAGAAGGTGCGAGGCCCTTGCTAAATTCTGTGCACAGACTTTGAGATCTATACTTTAGACTGTATCTAAACCTGCTCCAACATGGACTGACATTCTGGCCTACTTTCAGCCGATGCGACTTGTCTGTCGCTGAACAGTCGCTTTTTATGTATTCAGCACCTATGTATAATGTTGTAAAAATGCTCTAGAAGCTAAAGTCGCAGAAATGTCACACATATTTGGCCTGCAACTTTCTGTGCGACAAATTCAGACAGGAAAAATCAGTATAAATCCTTAGAAAATTATCCCCCAGTGTCTCCATCTGCTGGCGGTATTGAATAAGCATTGCTGCACTGATGGGGTATGCATTAGACGAAAAAAAAGAAGAAAAAGAAGAATAATACGCCCAGAAAAGAGGCGAAAAGGAGAAAAACGTAAAAAAACGTGAAAAAAAAGTAAGAGGAAGAGAAGGGAAAAAAAGGTGGAAATGGGTTTAAAAGTGATTTCGGCGGAGAATATATATATATATATATATATATATATATATATATATATATACGCGCACACACACACATATATATAAACGTATTCTCCGTTGAGATATTGCAGCCGCTGCTGTGTCCAGGCCCAGGAGCCTTAGCACTGTGCTGTGATGTCACTCAATACCACTGACATCACTAGGTGTAAACAACATCTCTCCTTTGCTGTGTATGTGACTATGGAGCTGTTTGGTGATGTCGTCTATTATGGCCTTCATAGAAGCAACAGGAGATTGTTGCATCCATCTAGAACCCTCAGAACTACAGTGCTATGATGTCACTCACTTCCACAGGCCTTGCAGAGTGTAAACAACAACAACCCAGCTTTGTTGTGTATGTAACCATAGGGATTTGTGATGTCACCTAGAACCTTCACAGCAGCGACAGCTTTATGAGGAGCATCAGCACTGCTCTGCCTGAGCAGAACCATCACCGCCATAGGTTGTCAAATAACCCGGGTTTAACCCACACAGGTAAGTCCAATGGGGTGCAGGCATGTCCTCTATGCTTACAGCTTCCCGTGGGTGTTGGTTTGATACCGTTTGGGGACAGCCAAGGAGGCATCTGCAGGCAACAAAGGTAGGTGTGTGCTTGTGTGTGTGTTTCCTATGCAGATCCTAAGCCCAGTGTCACATGCAAGTAGGAGGAGTAAGAAGGGTTCCTGGCAAATCCGGGTTATGGATTGCATTTAAAAAGGCCCCGTGGGAGTGCAATGGGCCCCTGTCTTGCTGCTTAGCAATAATGGTATGGGTTTAGGTTCTGCTGTGTGTACTGGTGGTTGACTGCCCCCCAGCCCAGAGTGTGCATGGAAAATTGTCTGGCAGCCTCCCTGACAGCAAGCAGTGATAGTGCCCATGAAGGGGACCTTGTTGGGCCCGCCCCTTTCACGGTTATCGCTTCTCGGCCTTTTGGCTAAGATCAAGTGTAGTATCTGTTCTTATCAGTTTAATATCTGATACGTCCCCTATCTGGGGACCATATATTAAATGGATTTTTGAGAACGGGGGCCGATTTCGAAGCTTGCTTCCGTCGCCCTATGCATTGACCCGATATGGCAGTATCTTCGGGTACAGTGCACCACCCCCTTACAGGGTTAAAAAGAAAGATTCCTACTTTCATTGCTACCTGCTTGCTGGCTAGCCAGCTAGCCAGCCCTGTGGGCCTTGCTGCTGCTGCAGCCAAAAAACAAAAGGTGGTGCTGCTGCTGCTGCTTCTGCTTGTGTCTGGCCGCTGTTGGAGCGTCCAGGCACAGGACTTCTGCTGCTGCTGACTAAATGGCCTCCTTAATTGGATCATTTGAGTAGCCAGCACACCTGTGCAGGTAGGGCATGACATGATAGGCAGCTGCCTTGATAGCGGGTGGGTGCTGAATGTTCCTAATTGACAAAATAAGATTAATGCTTATGAAGAAATATAAAATCTCATCCCTTCCCCAATATCGCGCCACACCCCTACCCCTTAATTCCCTGGTTGAACTTGATGGACATATGTCTTTTTTCGACCGTACTAACTATGTAACTATGTAACATAACATGGGGGGGGGGGTCTCCTGGCTGTTCACACAGGTGTGTCATTGCTGTACATTGACCATGCATTGCTTCTGTGGTATTGCAAAGGCAAAGACAAATGCTTCCAGCCATCCATTGCACTAATGGATTGGTCATCAGCTGGCTGTCTATGTCCCGCATCAATATAGACCAAAGTACAGAGGGTTAGGCTATGCTATTGTGCACCTACCTGATGCATCAGAAGGTGCGAGGCCCTTGCTAAATTCTGTGCACAGACTTTGAGATCTATACTTTAGACTGTATCTAAACCTGCTCCAACATGGACTGACATTCTGGCCTACTTTCACAGCCGATGCGACTTGTCTGTCGCTGAACAGTCGCTTTTTATGTATTCAGCACCTATGTATAATGTTGTAAAAATGCTCTAGAAGCTAAAGTCGCAGAAATGTCACACATATTTGGCCTGCAACTTTCTGTGCGACAAATTCAGACAGGAAAAATCAGTATAAATCCTTAGAAAATTATCCCCCAGTGTCTCCATCTGCTGGCGGTATTGAATAAGCATTGCTGCACTGATGGGGTATGCATTAGACGAAAAAAAAGAAGAAAAAGAAGAATAATACGCCCAGAAAAGAGGCGAAAAGGAGAAAAACGTAAAAAAACGTGAAAAAAAAGTAAGAGGAAGAGAAGGGAAAAAAAGGTGGAAATGGGTTTAAAAGTGATTTCGGCGGAGAAATATATATATATATATATATATATATATATATATATATATATACGCGCACACACACACATATATATAAACGTATTCTCCGTTGAGATATTGCAGCCGCTGCTGTGTCCAGGCCCAGGAGCCTTAGCACTGTGCTGTGATGTCACTCAATACCACTGACATCACTAGGTGTAAACAACATCTCTCCTTTGCTGTGTATGTGACTATGGAGCTGTTTGGTGATGTCGTCTATTATGGCCTTCATAGAAGCAACAGGAGATTGTTGCATCCATCTAGAACCCTCAGAACTACAGTGCTATGATGTCACTCACTTCCACAGGCCTTGCAGAGTGTAAACAACAACAACCCAGCTTTGTTGTGTATGTAACCATAGGGATTTGTGATGTCACCTAGAACCTTCACAGCAGCGACAGCTTTATGAGGAGCATCAGCACTGCTCTGCCTGAGCAGAACCATCACCGCCATAGGTTGTCAAATAACCCGGGTTTAACCCACACAGGTAAGTCCAATGGGGTGCAGGCATGTCCTCTATGCTTACAGCTTCCCGTGGGTGTTGGTTTGATACCGTTTGGGGACAGCCAAGGAGGCATCTGCAGGCAACAAAGGTAGGTGTGTGCTTGTGTGTGTGTTTCCTATGCAGATCCTAAGCCCAGTGTCACATGCAAGTAGGAGGAGTAAGAAGGGTTCCTGGCAAATCCGGGTTATGGATTGCATTTAAAAAGGCCCCGTGGGAGTGCAATGGGCCCCTGTCTTGCTGCTTAGCAATAATGGTATGGGTTTAGGTTCTGCTGTGTGTACTGGTGGTTGACTGCCCCCCAGCCCAGAGTGTGCATGGAAAATTGTCTGGCAGCCTCCCTGACAGCAAGCAGTGATAGTGCCCATGAAGGGGACCTTGTTGGGCCCGCCCCTTTCACGGTTATCGCTTCTCGGCCTTTTGGCTAAGATCAAGTGTAGTATCTGTTCTTATCAGTTTAATATCTGATACGTCCCCTATCTGGGGACCATATATTAAATGGATTTTTGAGAACGGGGGCCGATTTCGAAGCTTGCTTCCGTCGCCCTATGCATTGACCCGATATGGCAGTATCTTCGGGTACAGTGCACCACCCCCTTACAGGGTTAAAAAGAAAGATTCCTACTTTCATTGCTACCTGCTTGCTGGCTAGCCAGCTAGCCAGCCCTGTGGGCCTTGCTGCTGCTGCAGCCAAAAAACAAAAGGTGGTGCTGCTGCTGCTGCTTCTGCTGCTTCTGCTTGTGTCTGGCCGCTGTTGGAGCGTCCAGGCACAGGACTTCTGCTGCTGCTGACTAAATGGCCTCCTTAATTGGATCATTTGAGTAGCCAGCACACCTGTGCAGGTAGGGCATGACATGATAGGCAGCTGCCTTGATAGCGGGTGGGTGCTGAATGTTCCTAATTGACAAAATAAGATTAATGCTTATGAAGAAATATAAAATCTCATCCCTTCCCCAATATCGCGCCACACCCCTACCCCTTAATTCCCTGGTTGAACTTGATGGACATATGTCTTTTTTCGACCGTACTAACTATGTAACTATGTAACATAACATGGGGGGGGGGGGTCTCCTGGCTGTTCACACAGGTGTGTCATTGCTGTACATTGACCATGCATTGCTTCTGTGGTATTGCAAAGGCAAAGACAAATGCTTCCAGCCATCCATTGCACTAATGGATTGGTCATCAGCTGGCTGTCTATGTCCCGCATCAATATAGACCAAAGTACAGAGGGTTAGGCTATGCTATTGTGCACCTACCTGATGCATCAGAAGGTGCGAGGCCCTTGCTAAATTCTGTGCACAGACTTTGAGATCTATACTTTAGACTGTATCTAAACCTGCTCCAACATGGACTGACATTCTGGCCTACTTTCAGCCGATGCGACTTGTCTGTCGCTGAACAGTCGCTTTTTATGTATTCAGCACCTATGTATAATGTTGTAAAAATGCTCTAGAAGCTAAAGTCGCAGAAATGTCACACATATTTGGCCTGCAACTTTCTGTGCGACAAATTCAGACAGGAAAAATCAGTATAAATCCTTAGAAAATTATCCCCCAGTGTCTCCATCTGCTGGCGGTATTGAATAAGCATTGCTGCACTGATGGGGTATGCATTAGACGAAAAAAAAGAAGAAAAAGAAGAATAATACGCCCAGAAAAGAGGCGAAAAGGAGAAAAACGTAAAAAAACGTGAAAAAAAAGTAAGAGGAAGAGAAGGGAAAAAAAGGTGGAAATGGGTTTAAAAGTGATTTCGGCGGAGAAATATATATATATATATATATATATATATATATATATATATATATATACGCGCACACACACACATATATATAAACGTATTCTCCGTTGAGATATTGCAGCCGCTGCTGTGTCCAGGCCCAGGAGCCTTAGCACTGTGCTGTGATGTCACTCAATACCACTGACATCACTAGGTGTAAACAACATCTCTCCTTTGCTGTGTATGTGACTATGGAGCTGTTTGGTGATGTCGTCTATTATGGCCTTCATAGAAGCAACAGGAGATTGTTGCATCCATCTAGAACCCTCAGAACTACAGTGCTATGATGTCACTCACTTCCACAGGCCTTGCAGAGTGTAAACAACAACAACCCAGCTTTGTTGTGTATGTAACCATAGGGATTTGTGATGTCACCTAGAACCTTCACAGCAGCGACAGCTTTATGAGGAGCATCAGCACTGCTCTGCCTGAGCAGAACCATCACCGCCATAGGTTGTCAAATAACCCGGGTTTAACCCACACAGGTAAGTCCAATGGGGTGCAGGCATGTCCTCTATGCTTACAGCTTCCCGTGGGTGTTGGTTTGATACCGTTTGGGGACAGCCAAGGAGGCATCTGCAGGCAACAAAGGTAGGTGTGTGCTTGTGTGTGTGTTTCCTATGCAGATCCTAAGCCCAGTGTCACATGCAAGTAGGAGGAGTAAGAAGGGTTCCTGGCAAATCCGGGTTATGGATTGCATTTAAAAAGGCCCCGTGGGAGTGCAATGGGCCCCTGTCTTGCTGCTTAGCAATAATGGTATGGGTTTAGGTTCTGCTGTGTGTACTGGTGGTTGACTGCCCCCCAGCCCAGAGTGTGCATGGAAAATTGTCTGGCAGCCTCCCTGACAGCAAGCAGTGATAGTGCCCATGAAGGGGACCTTGTTGGGCCCGCCCCTTTCACGGTTATCGCTTCTCGGCCTTTTGGCTAAGATCAAGTGTAGTATCTGTTCTTATCAGTTTAATATCTGATACGTCCCCTATCTGGGGACCATATATTAAATGGATTTTTGAGAACGGGGGCCGATTTCGAAGCTTGCTTCCGTCGCCCTATGCATTGACCCGATATGGCAGTATCTTCGGGTACAGTGCACCACTCCCTTACAGGGTTAAAAAGAAAGATTCCTACTTTCATTGCTACCTGCTTGCTGGCTAGCCAGCTAGCCAGCCCTGTGGGCCTTGCTGCTGCTGCAGCCAAAAAACAAAAGGTGGTGCTGCTGCTGCTGCTTCTGCTGCTTCTGCTTGTGTCTGGCCGCTGTTGGAGCGTCCAGGCACAGGACTTCTGCTGCTGCTGACTAAATGGCCTCCTTAATTGGATCATTTGAGTAGCCAGCACACCTGTGCAGGTAGGGCATGACATGATAGGCAGCTGCCTTGATAGCGGGTGGGTGCCTGAATGTTCCTAATTGACAAAATAAGATTAATGCTTATGAAGAAATATAAAATCTCATCCCTTCCCCAATATCGCGCCACACCCCTACCCCTTAATTCCCTGGTTGAACTTGATGGACATATGTCTTTTTTCGACCGTACTAACTATGTAACTATGTAACATAACATGGGGGGGGGGGGTCTCCTGGCTGTTCACACAGGTGTGTCATTGCTGTACATTGACCATGCATTGCTTCTGTGGTATTGCAAAGGCAAAGACAAATGCTTCCAGCCATCCATTGCACTAATGGATTGGTCATCAGCTGGCTGTCTATGTCCCGCATCAATATAGACCAAAGTACAGAGGGTTAGGCTATGCTATTGTGCACCTACCTGATGCATCAGAAGGTGCGAGGCCCTTGCTAAATTCTGTGCACAGACTTTGAGATCTATACTTTAGACTGTATCTAAACCTGCTCCAACATGGACTGACATTCTGGCCTACTTTCAGCCGATGCGACTTGTCTGTCGCTGAACAGTCGCTTTTTATGTATTCAGCACCTATGTATAATGTTGTAAAAATGCTCTAGAAGCTAAAGTCGCAGAAATGTCACACATATTTGGCCTGCAACTTTCTGTGCGACAAATTCAGACAGGAAAAATCAGTATAAATCCTTAGAAAATTATCCCCCAGTGTCTCCATCTGCTGGCGGTATTGAATAAGCATTGCTGCACTGATGGGGTATGCATTAGACGAAAAAAAAGAAGAAAAAGAAGAATAATACGCCCAGAAAAGAGGCGAAAAGGAGAAAAACGTAAAAAAACGTGAAAAAAAAGTAAGAGGAAGAGAAGGGAAAAAAAGGTGGAAATGGGTTTAAAAGTGATTTCGGCGGAGAAATATATATATATATATATATATATATATATATATATATACGCGCACACACACACATATATATAAACGTATTCTCCGTTGAGATATTGCAGCCGCTGCTGTGTCCAGGCCCAGGAGCCTTAGCACTGTGCTGTGATGTCACTCAATACCACTGACATCACTAGGTGTAAACAACATCTCTCCTTTGCTGTGTATGTGACTATGGAGCTGTTTGGTGATGTCGTCTATTATGGCCTTCATAGAAGCAACAGGAGATTGTTGCATCCATCTAGAACCCTCAGAACTACAGTGCTATGATGTCACTCACTTCCACAGGCCTTGCAGAGTGTAAACAACAACAACCCAGCTTTGTTGTGTATGTAACCATAGGGATTTGTGATGTCACCTAGAACCTTCACAGCAGCGACAGCTTTATGAGGAGCATCAGCACTGCTCTGCCTGAGCAGAACCATCACCGCCATAGGTTGTCAAATAACCCGGGTTTAACCCACACAGGTAAGTCCAATGGGGTGCAGGCATGTCCTCTATGCTTACAGCTTCCCGTGGGTGTTGGTTTGATACCGTTTGGGGACAGCCAAGGAGGCATCTGCAGGCAACAAAGGTAGGTGTGTGCTTGTGTGTGTGTTTCCTATGCAGATCCTAAGCCCAGTGTCACATGCAAGTAGGAGGAGTAAGAAGGGTTCCTGGCAAATCCGGGTTATGGATTGCATTTAAAAAGGCCCCGTGGGAGTGCAATGGGCCCCTGTCTTGCTGCTTAGCAATAATGGTATGGGTTTAGGTTCTGCTGTGTGTACTGGTGGTTGACTGCCCCCCAGCCCAGAGTGTGCATGGAAAATTGTCTGGCAGCCTCCCTGACAGCAAGCAGTGATAGTGCCCATGAAGGGGACCTTGTTGGGCCCGCCCCTTTCACGGTTATCGCTTCTCGGCCTTTTGGCTAAGATCAAGTGTAGTATCTGTTCTTATCAGTTTAATATCTGATACGTCCCCTATCTGGGGACCATATATTAAATGGATTTTTGAGAACGGGGGCCGATTTCGAAGCTTGCTTCCGTCGCCCTATGCATTGACCCGATATGGCAGTATCTTCGGGTACAGTGCACCACCCCCTTACAGGGTTAAAAAGAAAGATTCCTACTTTCATTGCTACCTGCTTGCTGGCTAGCCAGCTAGCCAGCCCTGTGGGCCTTGCTGCTGCTGCAGCCAAAAAACAAAAGGTGGTGCTGCTGCTGCTGCTTCTGCTGCTTCTGCTTGTGTCTGGCCGCTGTTGGAGCGTCCAGGCACAGGACTTCTGCTGCTGCTGACTAAATGGCCTCCTTAATTGGATCATTTGAGTAGCCAGCACACCTGTGCAGGTAGGGCATGACATGATAGGCAGCTGCCTTGATAGCGGGTGGGTGCTGAATGTTCCTAATTGACAAAATAAGATTAATGCTTATGAAGAAATATAAAATCTCATCCCTTCCCCAATATCGCGCCACACCCCTACCCCTTAATTCCCTGGTTGAACTTGATGGACATATGTCTTTTTTCGACCGTACTAACTATGTAACTATGTAACATAACATGGGGGGGGGGTCTCCTGGCTGTTCACACAGGTGTGTCATTGCTGTACATTGACCATGCATTGCTTCTGTGGTATTGCAAAGGCAAAGACAAATGCTTCCAGCCATCCATTGCACTAATGGATTGGTCATCAGCTGGCTGTCTATGTCCCGCATCAATATAGACCAAAGTACAGAGGGTTAGGCTATGCTATTGTGCACCTACCTGATGCATCAGAAGGTGCGAGGCCCTTGCTAAATTCTGTGCACAGACTTTGAGATCTATACTTTAGACTGTATCTAAACCTGCTCCAACATGGACTGACATTCTGGCCTACTTTCAGCCGATGCGACTTGTCTGTCGCTGAACAGTCGCTTTTTATGTATTCAGCACCTATGTATAATGTTGTAAAAATGCTCTAGAAGCTAAAGTCGCAGAAATGTCACACATATTTGGCCTGCAACTTTCTGTGCGACAAATTCAGACAGGAAAAATCAGTATAAATCCTTAGAAAATTATCCCCCAGTGTCTCCATCTGCTGGCGGTATTGAATAAGCATTGCTGCACTGATGGGGTATGCATTAGACGAAAAAAAAGAAGAAAAAGAAGAATAATACGCCCAGAAAAGAGGCGAAAAGGAGAAAAACGTAAAAAAACGTGAAAAAAAAGTAAGAGGAAGAGAAGGGAAAAAAAGGTGGAAATGGGTTTAAAAGTGATTTCGGCGGAGATATATATATATATATATATATATATATATATATATATATATATATACGCGCACACACACACATATATATAAACGTATTCTCCGTTGAGATATTGCAGCCGCTGCTGTGTCCAGGCCCAGGAGCCTTAGCACTGTGCTGTGATGTCACTCAATACCACTGACATCACTAGGTGTAAACAACATCTCTCCTTTGCTGTGTATGTGACTATGGAGCTGTTTGGTGATGTCGTCTATTATGGCCTTCATAGAAGCAACAGGAGATTGTTGCATCCATCTAGAACCCTCAGAACTACAGTGCTATGATGTCACTCACTTCCACAGGCCTTGCAGAGTGTAAACAACAACAACCCAGCTTTGTTGTGTATGTAACCATAGGGATTTGTGATGTCACCTAGAACCTTCACAGCAGCGACAGCTTTATGAGGAGCATCAGCACTGCTCTGCCTGAGCAGAACCATCACCGCCATAGGTTGTCAAATAACCCGGGTTTAACCCACACAGGTAAGTCCAATGGGGTGCAGGCATGTCCTCTATGCTTACAGCTTCCCGTGGGTGTTGGTTTGATACCGTTTGGGGACAGCCAAGGAGGCATCTGCAGGCAACAAAGGTAGGTGTGTGCTTGTGTGTGTGTTTCCTATGCAGATCCTAAGCCCAGTGTCACATGCAAGTAGGAGGAGTAAGAAGGGTTCCTGGCAAATCCGGGTTATGGATTGCATTTAAAAAGGCCCCGTGGGAGTGCAATGGGCCCCTGTCTTGCTGCTTAGCAATAATGGTATGGGTTTAGGTTCTGCTGTGTGTACTGGTGGTTGACTGCCCCCCAGCCCAGAGTGTGCATGGAAAATTGTCTGGCAGCCTCCCTGACAGCAAGCAGTGATAGTGCCCATGAAGGGGACCTTGTTGGGCCCGCCCCTTTCACGGTTATCGCTTCTCGGCCTTTTGGCTAAGATCAAGTGTAGTATCTGTTCTTATCAGTTTAATATCTGATACGTCCCCTATCTGGGGACCATATATTAAATGGATTTTTGAGAACGGGGGCCGATTTCGAAGCTTGCTTCCGTCGCCCTATGCATTGACCCGATATGGCAGTATCTTCGGGTACAGTGCACCACTCCCTTACAGGGTTAAAAAGAAAGATTCCTACTTTCATTGCTACCTGCTTGCTGGCTAGCCAGCTAGCCAGCCCTGTGGGCCTTGCTGCTGCTGCAGCCAAAAAACAAAAGGTGGTGCTGCTGCTGCTGCTTCTGCTGCTTCTGCTTGTGTCTGGCCGCTGTTGGAGCGTCCAGGCACAGGACTTCTGCTGCTGCTGACTAAATGGCCTCCTTAATTGGATCATTTGAGTAGCCAGCACACCTGTGCAGGTAGGGCATGACATGATAGGCAGCTGCCTTGATAGCGGGTGGGTGCTGAATGTTCCTAATTGACAAAATAAGATTAATGCTTATGAAGAAATATAAAATCTCATCCCTTCCCCAATATCGCGCCACACCCCTACCCCTTAATTCCCTGGTTGAACTTGATGGACATATGTCTTTTTTCGACCGTACTAACTATGTAACTATGTAACATAACATGGGGGGGGGGGGTCTCCTGGCTGTTCACACAGGTGTGTCATTGCTGTACATTGACCATGCATTGCTTCTGTGGTATTGCAAAGGCAAAGACAAATGCTTCCAGCCATCCATTGCACTAATGGATTGGTCATCAGCTGGCTGTCTATGTCCCGCATCAATATAGACCAAAGTACAGAGGGTTAGGCTATGCTATTGTGCACCTACCTGATGCATCAGAAGGTGCGAGGCCCTTGCTAAATTCTGTGCACAGACTTTGAGATCTATACTTTAGACTGTATCTAAACCTGCTCCAACATGGACTGACATTCTGGCCTACTTTCAGCCGATGCGACTTGTCTGTCGCTGAACAGTCGCTTTTTATGTATTCAGCACCTATGTATAATGTTGTAAAAATGCTCTAGAAGCTAAAGTCGCAGAAATGTCACACATATTTGGCCTGCAACTTTCTGTGCGACAAATTCAGACAGGAAAAATCAGTATAAATCCTTAGAAAATTATCCCCCAGTGTCTCCATCTGCTGGCGGTATTGAATAAGCATTGCTGCACTGATGGGGTATGCATTAGACGAAAAAAAAGAAGAAAAAGAAGAATAATACGCCCAGAAAAGAGGCGAAAAGGAGAAAAACGTAAAAAAACGTGAAAAAAAAGTAAGAGGAAGAGAAGGGAAAAAAAGGTGGAAATGGGTTTAAAAGTGATTTCGGCGGAGAAATATATATATATATATATATATATATATATATATATATATATATATACGCGCACACACACACATATATATAAACGTATTCTCCGTTGAGATATTGCAGCCGCTGCTGTGTCCAGGCCCAGGAGCCTTAGCACTGTGCTGTGATGTCACTCAATACCACTGACATCACTAGGTGTAAACAACATCTCTCCTTTGCTGTGTATGTGACTATGGAGCTGTTTGGTGATGTCGTCTATTATGGCCTTCATAGAAGCAACAGGAGATTGTTGCATCCATCTAGAACCCTCAGAACTACAGTGCTATGATGTCACTCACTTCCACAGGCCTTGCAGAGTGTAAACAACAACAACCCAGCTTTGTTGTGTATGTAACCATAGGGATTTGTGATGTCACCTAGAACCTTCACAGCAGCGACAGCTTTATGAGGAGCATCAGCACTGCTCTGCCTGAGCAGAACCATCACCGCCATAGGTTGTCAAATAACCCGGGTTTAACCCACACAGGTAAGTCCAATGGGGTGCAGGCATGTCCTCTATGCTTACAGCTTCCCGTGGGTGTTGGTTTGATACCGTTTGGGGACAGCCAAGGAGGCATCTGCAGGCAACAAAGGTAGGTGTGTGCTTGTGTGTGTGTTTCCTATGCAGATCCTAAGCCCAGTGTCACATGCAAGTAGGAGGAGTAAGAAGGGTTCCTGGCAAATCCGGGTTATGGATTGCATTTAAAAAGGCCCCGTGGGAGTGCAATGGGCCCCTGTCTTGCTGCTTAGCAATAATGGTATGGGTTTAGGTTCTGCTGTGTGTACTGGTGGTTGACTGCCCCCCAGCCCAGAGTGTGCATGGAAAATTGTCTGGCAGCCTCCCTGACAGCAAGCAGTGATAGTGCCCATGAAGGGGACCTTGTTGGGCCCGCCCCTTTCACGGTTATCGCTTCTCGGCCTTTTGGCTAAGATCAAGTGTAGTATCTGTTCTTATCAGTTTAATATCTGATACGTCCCCTATCTGGGGACCATATATTAAATGGATTTTTGAGAACGGGGGCCGATTTCGAAGCTTGCTTCCGTCGCCCTATGCATTGACCCGATATGGCAGTATCTTCGGGTACAGTGCACCACCCCCTTACAGGGTTAAAAAGAAAGATTCCTACTTTCATTGCTACCTGCTTGCTGGCTAGCCAGCTAGCCAGCCCTGTGGGCCTTGCTGCTGCTGCAGCCAAAAAACAAAAGGTGGTGCTGCTGCTGCTGCTTCTGCTGCTTCTGCTTGTGTCTGGCCGCTGTTGGAGCGTCCAGGCACAGGACTTCTGCTGCTGCTGACTAAATGGCCTCCTTAATTGGATCATTTGAGTAGCCAGCACACCTGTGCAGGTAGGGCATGACATGATAGGCAGCTGCCTTGATAGCGGGTGGGTGCTGAATGTTCCTAATTGACAAAATAAGATTAATGCTTATGAAGAAATATAAAATCTCATCCCTTCCCCAATATCGCGCCACACCCCTACCCCTTAATTCCCTGGTTGAACTTGATGGACATATGTCTTTTTTCGACCGTACTAACTATGTAACTATGTAACATAACATGGGGGGGGGGTCTCCTGGCTGTTCACACAGGTGTGTCATTGCTGTACATTGACCATGCATTGCTTCTGTGGTATTGCAAAGGCAAAGACAAATGCTTCCAGCCATCCATTGCACTAATGGATTGGTCATCAGCTGGCTGTCTATGTCCCGCATCAATATAGACCAAAGTACAGAGGGTTAGGCTATGCTATTGTGCACCTACCTGATGCATCAGAAGGTGCGAGGCCCTTGCTAAATTCTGTGCACAGACTTTGAGATCTATACTTTAGACTGTATCTAAACCTGCTCCAACATGGACTGACATTCTGGCCTACTTTCAGCCGATGCGACTTGTCTGTCGCTGAACAGTCGCTTTTTATGTATTCAGCACCTATGTATAATGTTGTAAAAATGCTCTAGAAGCTAAAGTCGCAGAAATGTCACACATATTTGGCCTGCAACTTTCTGTGCGACAAATTCAGACAGGAAAAATCAGTATAAATCCTTAGAAAATTATCCCCCAGTGTCTCCATCTGCTGGCGGTATTGAATAAGCATTGCTGCACTGATGGGGTATGCATTAGACGAAAAAAAAGAAGAAAAAGAAGAATAATACGCCCAGAAAAGAGGCGAAAAGGAGAAAAACGTAAAAAAACGTGAAAAAAAAGTAAGAGGAAGAGAAGGGAAAAAAAGGTGGAAATGGGTTTAAAAGTGATTTCGGCGGAGAAATATATATATATATATATATATATATATATATATATATATATATATATACGCGCACACACACACATATATATAAACGTATTCTCCGTTGAGTTATTGCAGCCGCTGCTGTGTCCAGGCCCAGGAGCCTTAGCACTGTGCTGTGATGTCACTCAATACCACTGACATCACTAGGTGTAAACAACATCTCTCCTTTGCTGTGTATGTGACTATGGAGCTGTTTGGTGATGTCGTCTATTATGGCCTTCATAGAAGCAACAGGAGATTGTTGCATCCATCTAGAACCCTCAGAACTACAGTGCTATGATGTCACTCACTTCCACAGGCCTTGCAGAGTGTAAACAACAACAACCCAGCTTTGTTGTGTATGTAACCATAGGGATTTGTGATGTCACCTAGAACCTTCACAGCAGCGACAGCTTTATGAGGAGCATCAGCACTGCTCTGCCTGAGCAGAACCATCACCGCCATAGGTTGTCAAATAACCCGGGTTTAACCCACACAGGTAAGTCCAATGGGGTGCAGGCATGTCCTCTATGCTTACAGCTTCCCGTGGGTGTTGGTTTGATACCGTTTGGGGACAGCCAAGGAGGCATCTGCAGGCAACAAAGGTAGGTGTGTGCTTGTGTGTGTGTTTCCTATGCAGATCCTAAGCCCAGTGTCACATGCAAGTAGGAGGAGTAAGAAGGGTTCCTGGCAAATCCGGGTTATGGATTGCATTTAAAAAGGCCCCGTGGGAGTGCAATGGGCCCCTGTCTTGCTGCTTAGCAATAATGGTATGGGTTTAGGTTCTGCTGTGTGTACTGGTGGTTGACTGCCCCCCAGCCCAGAGTGTGCATGGAAAATTGTCTGGCAGCCTCCCTGACAGCAAGCAGTGATAGTGCCCATGAAGGGGACCTTGTTGGGCCCGCCCCTTTCACGGTTATCGCTTCTCGGCCTTTTGGCTAAGATCAAGTGTAGTATCTGTTCTTATCAGTTTAATATCTGATACGTCCCCTATCTGGGGACCATATATTAAATGGATTTTTGAGAACGGGGGCCGATTTCGAAGCTTGCTTCCGTCGCCCTATGCATTGACCCGATATGGCAGTATCTTCGGGTACAGTGCACCACCCCCTTACAGGGTTAAAAAGAAAGATTCCTACTTTCATTGCTACCTGCTTGCTGGCTAGCCAGCTAGCCAGCCCTGTGGGCCTTGCTGCTGCTGCAGCCAAAAAACAAAAGGTGGTGCTGCTGCTGCTGCTTCTGCTGCTTCTGCTTGTGTCTGGCCGCTGTTGGAGCGTCCAGGCACAGGACTTCTGCTGCTGCTGACTAAATGGCCTCCTTAATTGGATCATTTGAGTAGCCAGCACACCTGTGCAGGTAGGGCATGACATGATAGGCAGCTGCCTTGATAGCGGGTGGGTGCTGAATGTTCCTAATTGACAAAATAAGATTAATGCTTATGAAGAAATATAAAATCTCATCCCTTCCCCAATATCGCGCCACACCCCTACCCCTTAATTCCCTGGTTGAACTTGATGGACATATGTCTTTTTTCGACCGTACTAACTATGTAACTATGTAACATAACATGGGGGGGGGGTCTCCTGGCTGTTCACACAGGTGTGTCATTGCTGTACATTGACCATGCATTGCTTCTGTGGTATTGCAAAGGCAAAGACAAATGCTTCCAGCCATCCATTGCACTAATGGATTGGTCATCAGCTGGCTGTCTATGTCCCGCATCAATATAGACCAAAGTACAGAGGGTTAGGCTATGCTATTGTGCACCTACCTGATGCATCAGAAGGTGCGAGGCCCTTGCTAAATTCTGTGCACAGACTTTGAGATCTATACTTTAGACTGTATCTAAACCTGCTCCAACATGGACTGACATTCTGGCCTACTTTCAGCCGATGCGACTTGTCTGTCGCTGAACAGTCGCTTTTTATGTATTCAGCACCTATGTATAATGTTGTAAAAATGCTCTAGAAGCTAAAGTCGCAGAAATGTCACACATATTTGGCCTGCAACTTTCTGTGCGACAAATTCAGACAGGAAAAATCAGTATAAATCCTTAGAAAATTATCCCCCAGTGTCTCCATCTGCTGGCGGTATTGAATAAGCATTGCTGCACTGATGGGGTATGCATTAGACGAAAAAAAAGAAGAAAAAGAAGAATAATACGCCCAGAAAAGAGGCGAAAAGGAGAAAAACGTAAAAAAACGTGAAAAAAAAGTAAGAGGAAGAGAAGGGAAAAAAAGGTGGAAATGGGTTTAAAAGTGATTTCGGCGGAGAAATATATATATATATATATATATATATATATATATATATATATATATATACGCGCACACACACACATATATATAAACGTATTCTCCGTTGAGTTATTGCAGCCGCTGCTGTGTCCAGGCCCAGGAGCCTTAGCACTGTGCTGTGATGTCACTCAATACCACTGACATCACTAGGTGTAAACAACATCTCTCCTTTGCTGTGTATGTGACTATGGAGCTGTTTGGTGATGTCGTCTATTATGGCCTTCATAGAAGCAACAGGAGATTGTTGCATCCATCTAGAACCCTCAGAACTACAGTGCTATGATGTCACTCACTTCCACAGGCCTTGCAGAGTGTAAACAACAACAACCCAGCTTTGTTGTGTATGTAACCATAGGGATTTGTGATGTCACCTAGAACCTTCACAGCAGCGACAGCTTTATGAGGAGCATCAGCACTGCTCTGCCTGAGCAGAACCATCACCGCCATAGGTTGTCAAATAACCCGGGTTTAACCCACACAGGTAAGTCCAATGGGGTGCAGGCATGTCCTCTATGCTTACAGCTTCCCGTGGGTGTTGGTTTGATACCGTTTGGGGACAGCCAAGGAGGCATCTGCAGGCAACAAAGGTAGGTGTGTGCTTGTGTGTGTGTTTCCTATGCAGATCCTAAGCCCAGTGTCACATGCAAGTAGGAGGAGTAAGAAGGGTTCCTGGCAAATCCGGGTTATGGATTGCATTTAAAAAGGCCCCGTGGGAGTGCAATGGGCCCCTGTCTTGCTGCTTAGCAATAATGGTATGGGTTTAGGTTCTGCTGTGTGTACTGGTGGTTGACTGCCCCCCAGCCCAGAGTGTGCATGGAAAATTGTCTGGCAGCCTCCCTGACAGCAAGCAGTGATAGTGCCCATGAAGGGGACCTTGTTGGGCCCGCCCCTTTCACGGTTATCGCTTCTCGGCCTTTTGGCTAAGATCAAGTGTAGTATCTGTTCTTATCAGTTTAATATCTGATATGTCCCCTATCTGGGGACCATATATTAAATGGATTTTTGAGAACGGGGGCCGATTTCGAAGCTTGCTTCCGTCGCCCTATGCATTGACCCGATATGGCAGTATCTTCGGGTACAGTGCACCACCCCCTTACAGGGTTAAAAAGAAAGATTCCTACTTTCATTGCTACCTGCTTGCTGGCTAGCCAGCTAGCCAGCCCTGTGGGCCTTGCTGCTGCTGCAGCCAAAAAACAAAAGGTGGTGCTGCTGCTGCTGCTTCTGCTGCTTCTGCTTGTGTCTGGCCGCTGTTGGAGCGTCCAGGCACAGGACTTCTGCTGCTGCTGACTAAATGGCCTCCTTAATTGGATCATTTGAGTAGCCAGCACACCTGTGCAGGTAGGGCATGACATGATAGGCAGCTGCCTTGATAGCGGGTGGGTGCTGAATGTTCCTAATTGACAAAATAAGATTAATGCTTATGAAGAAATATAAAATCTCATCCCTTCCCCAATATCGCGCCACACCCCTACCCCTTAATTCCCTGGTTGAACTTGATGGACATATGTCTTTTTTCGACCGTACTAACTATGTAACTATGTAACATAACATGGGGGGGGGGTCTCCTGGCTGTTCACACAGGTGTGTCATTGCTGTACATTGACCATGCATTGCTTCTGTGGTATTGCAAAGGCAAAGACAAATGCTTCCAGCCATCCATTGCACTAATGGATTGGTCATCAGCTGGCTGTCTATGTCCCGCATCAATATAGACCAAAGTACAGAGGGTTAGGCTATGCTATTGTGCACCTACCTGATGCATCAGAAGGTGCGAGGCCCTTGCTAAATTCTGTGCACAGACTTTGAGATCTATACTTTAGACTGTATCTAAACCTGCTCCAACATGGACTGACATTCTGGCCTACTTTCAGCCGATGCGACTTGTCTGTCGCTGAACAGTCGCTTTTTATGTATTCAGCACCTATGTATAATGTTGTAAAAATGCTCTAGAAGCTAAAGTCGCAGAAATGTCACACATATTTGGCCTGCAACTTTCTGTGCGACAAATTCAGACAGGAAAAATCAGTATAAATCCTTAGAAAATTATCCCCCAGTGTCTCCATCTGCTGGCGGTATTGAATAAGCATTGCTGCACTGATGGGGTATGCATTAGACGAAAAAAAAGAAGAAAAAGAAGAATAATACGCCCAGAAAAGAGGCGAAAAGGAGAAAAACGTAAAAAAACGTGAAAAAAAGTAAGAGGAAGAGAAGGGAAAAAAAGGTGGAAATGGGTTTAAAAGTGATTTCGGCGGAGAAATATATATATATATATATATATATATATATATATATATATATATACGCGCACGCACACACATATATATAAACGTATTCTCCGTTGAGATATTGCAGCCGCTGCTGTGTCCAGGCCCAGGAGCCTTAGCACTGTGCTGTGATGTCACTCAATACCACTGACATCACTAGGTGTAAACAACATCTCTCCTTTGCTGTGTATGTGACTATGGAGCTGTTTGGTGATGTCGTCTATTATGGCCTTCATAGAAGCAACAGGAGATTGTTGCATCCATCTAGAACCCTCAGAACTACAGTGCTATGATGTCACTCACTTCCACAGGCCTTGCAGAGTGTAAACAACAACAACCCAGCTTTGTTGTGTATGTAACCATAGGGATTTGTGATGTCACCTAGAACCTTCACAGCAGCGACAGCTTTATGAGGAGCATCAGCACTGCTCTGCCTGAGCAGAACCATCACCGCCATAGGTTGTCAAATAACCCGGGTTTAACCCACACAGGTAAGTCCAATGGGGTGCAGGCATGTCCTCTATGCTTACAGCTTCCCATGGGTGTTGGTTTGATACCGTTTGGGGACAGCCAAGGAGGCATCTGCAGGCAACAAAGGTAGGTGTGTGCTTGTGTGTGTGTTTCCTATGCAGATCCTAAGCCCAGTGTCACATGCAAGTAGGAGGAGTAAGAAGGGTTCCTGGCAAATCCGGGTTATGGATTGCATTTAAAAAGGCCCCGTGGGAGTGCAATGGGCCCCTGTCTTGCTGCTTAGCAATAATGGTATGGGTTTAGGTTCTGCTGTGTGTACTGGTGGTTGACTGCCCCCCAGCCCAGAGTGTGCATGGAAAATTGTCTGGCAGCCTCCCTGACAGCAAGCAGTGATAGTGCCCATGAAGGGGACCTTGTTGGGCCCGCCCCTTTCACGGTTATCGCTTCTCGGCCTTTTGGCTAAGATCAAGTGTAGTATCTGTTCTTATCAGTTTAATATCTGATACGTCCCCTATCTGGGGACCATATATTAAATGGATTTTTGAGAACGGGGGCCGATTTCGAAGCTTGCTTCCGTCGCCCTATGCATTGACCCGATATGGCAGTATCTTCGGGTACAGTGCACCACCCCCTTACAGGGTTAAAAAGAAAGATTCCTACTTTCATTGCTACCTGCTTGCTGGCTAGCCAGCTAGCCAGCCCTGTGGGCCTTGCTGCTGCTGCAGCCAAAAAACAAAAGGTGGTGCTGCTGCTGCTGCTTCTGCTGCTTCTGCTTGTGTCTGGCCGCTGTTGGAGCGTCCAGGCACAGGACTTCTGCTGCTGCTGACTAAATGGCCTCCTTAATTGGATCATTTGAGTAGCCAGCACACCTGTGCAGGTAGGGCATGACATGATAGGCAGCTGCCTTGATAGCGGGTGGGTGCTGAATGTTCCTAATTGACAAAATAAGATTAATGCTTATGAAGAAATATAAAATCTCATCCCTTCCCCAATATCGCGCCACACCCCTACCCCTTAATTCCCTGGTTGAACTTGATGGACATATGTCTTTTTTCGACCGTACTAACTATGTAACTATGTAACATAACATGGGGGGGGGGTCTCCTGGCTGTTCACACAGGTGTGTCATTGCTGTACATTGACCATGCATTGCTTCTGTGGTATTGCAAAGGCAAAGACAAATGCTTCCAGCCATCCATTGCACTAATGGATTGGTCATCAGCTGGCTGTCTATGTCCCGCATCAATATAGACCAAAGTACAGAGGGTTAGGCTATGCTATTGTGCACCTACCTGATGCATCAGAAGGTGCGAGGCCCTTGCTAAATTCTGTGCACAGACTTTGAGATCTATACTTTAGACTGTATCTAAACCTGCTCCAACATGGACTGACATTCTGGCCTACTTTCAGCCGATGCGACTTGTCTGTCGCTGAACAGTCGCTTTTTATGTATTCAGCACCTATGTATAATGTTGTAAAAATGCTCTAGAAGCTAAAGTCGCAGAAATGTCACACATATTTGGCCTGCAACTTTCTGTGCGACAAATTCAGACAGGAAAAATCAGTATAAATCCTTAGAAAATTATCCCCCAGTGTCTCCATCTGCTGGCGGTATTGAATAAGCATTGCTGCACTGATGGGGTATGCATTAGACGAAAAAAAAGAAGAAAAAGAAGAATAATACGCCCAGAAAAGAGGCGAAAAGGAGAAAAACGTAAAAAAACGTGAAAAAAAAGTAAGAGGAAGAGAAGGGAAAAAAAGGTGGAAATGGGTTTAAAAGTGATTTCGGCGGAGAAATATATATATATATATATATATATATATATATATATATATATATATACGCGCACACACACACATATATATAAACGTATTCTCCGTTGAGATATTGCAGCCGCTGCTGTGTCCAGGCCCAGGAGCCTTAGCACTGTGCTGTGATGTCACTCAATACCACTGACATCACTAGGTGTAAACAACATCTCTCCTTTGCTGTGTATGTGACTATGGAGCTGTTTGGTGATGTCGTCTATTATGGCCTTCATAGAAGCAACAGGAGATTGTTGCATCCATCTAGAACCCTCAGAACTACAGTGCTATGATGTCACTCACTTCCACAGGCCTTGCAGAGTGTAAACAACAACAACCCAGCTTTGTTGTGTATGTAACCATAGGGATTTGTGATGTCACCTAGAACCTTCACAGCAGCGACAGCTTTATGAGGAGCATCAGCACTGCTCTGCCTGAGCAGAACCATCACCGCCATAGGTTGTCAAATAACCCGGGTTTAACCCACACAGGTAAGTCCAATGGGGTGCAGGCATGTCCTCTATGCTTACAGCTTCCCGTGGGTGTTGGTTTGATACCATTTGGGGACAGCCAAGGAGGCATCTGCAGGCAACAAAGGTAGGTGTGTGCTTGTGTGTGTGTTTCCTATGCAGATCCTAAGCCCAGTGTCACATGCAAGTAGGAGGAGTAAGAAGGGTTCCTGGCAAATCCGGGTTATGGATTGCATTTAAAAAGGCCCCGTGGGAGTGCAATGGGCCCCTGTCTTGCTGCTTAGCAATAATGGTATGGGTTTAGGTTCTGCTGTGTGTACTGGTGGTTGACTGCCCCCCAGCCCAGAGTGTGCATGGAAAATTGTCTGGCAGCCTCCCTGACAGCAAGCAGTGATAGTGCCCATGAAGGGGACCTTGTTGGGCCCGCCCCTTTCACGGTTATCGCTTCTCGGCCTTTTGGCTAAGATCAAGTGTAGTATCTGTTCTTATCAGTTTAATATCTGATACGTCCCCTATCTGGGGACCATATATTAAATGGATTTTTGAGAACGGGGGCCGATTTCGAAGCTTGCTTCCGTCGCCCTATGCATTGACCCGATATGGCAGTATCTTCGGGTACAGTGCACCACCCCCTTACAGGGTTAAAAAGAAAGATTCCTACTTTCATTGCTACCTGCTTGCTGGCTAGCCAGCTAGCCAGCCCTGTGGGCCTTGCTGCTGCTGCAGCCAAAAAACAAAAGGTGGTGCTGCTGCTGCTGCTTCTGCTGCTTCTGCTTGTGTCTGGCCGCTGTTGGAGCGTCCAGGCACAGGACTTCTGCTGCTGCTGACTAAATGGCCTCCTTAAATTGGATCATTTGAGTAGCCAGCACACCTGTGCAGGTAGGGCATGACATGATAGGCAGCTGCCTTGATAGCGGGTGGGTGCTGAATGTTCCTAATTGACAAAATAAGATTAATGCTTATGAAGAAATATAAAATCTCATCCCTTCCCCAATATCGCGCCACACCCCTACCCCTTAATTCCCTGGTTGAACTTGATGGACATATGTCTTTTTTCGACCGTACTAACTATGTAACTATGTAACATAACATGGGGGGGGGGTCTCCTGGCTGTTCACACAGGTGTGTCATTGCTGTACATTGACCATGCATTGCTTCTGTGGTATTGCAAAGGCAAAGACAAATGCTTCCAGCCATCCATTGCACTAATGGATTGGTCATCAGCTGGCTGTCTATGTCCCGCATCAATATAGACCAAAGTACAGAGGGTTAGGCTATGCTATTGTGCACCTACCTGATGCATCAGAAGGTGCGAGGCCCTTGCTAAATTCTGTGCACAGACTTTGAGATCTATACTTTAGACTGTATCTAAACCTGCTCCAACATGGACTGACATTCTGGCCTACTTTCAGCCGATGCGACTTGTCTGTCGCTGAACAGTCGCTTTTTATGTATTCAGCACCTATGTATAATGTTGTAAAAATGCTCTAGAAGCTAAAGTCGCAGAAATGTCACACATATTTGGCCTGCAACTTTCTGTGCGACAAATTCAGACAGGAAAAATCAGTATAAATCCTTAGAAAATTATCCCCCAGTGTCTCCATCTGCTGGCGGTATTGAATAAGCATTGCTGCACTGATGGGGTATGCATTAGACGAAAAAAAAGAAGAAAAAGAAGAATAATACGCCCAGAAAAGAGGCGAAAAGGAGAAAAACGTAAAAAAACGTGAAAAAAAAGTAAGAGGAAGAGAAGGGAAAAAAAGGTGGAAATGGGTTTAAAAGTGATTTCGGCGGAGAATATATATATATATATATATATATATATATATATATATATATATATATACGCGCACACACACACATATATATAAACGTATTCTCCGTTGAGATATTGCAGCCGCTGCTGTGTCCAGGCCCAGGAGCCTTAGCACTGTGCTGTGATGTCACTCAATACCACTGACATCACTAGGTGTAAACAACATCTCTCCTTTGCTGTGTATGTGACTATGGAGCTGTTTGGTGATGTCGTCTATTATGGCCTTCATAGAAGCAACAGGAGATTGTTGCATCCATCTAGAACCCTCAGAACTACAGTGCTATGATGTCACTCACTTCCACAGGCCTTGCAGAGTGTAAACAACAACAACCCAGCTTTGTTGTGTATGTAACCATAGGGATTTGTGATGTCACCTAGAACCTTCACAGCAGCGACAGCTTTATGAGGAGCATCAGCACTGCTCTGCCTGAGCAGAACCATCACCGCCATAGGTTGTCAAATAACCCGGGTTTAACCCACACAGGTAAGTCCAATGGGGTGCAGGCATGTCCTCTATGCTTACAGCTTCCCGTGGGTGTTGGTTTGATACCATTTGGGGACAGCCAAGGAGGCATCTGCAGGCAACAAAGGTAGGTGTGTGCTTGTGTGTGTGTTTCCTATGCAGATCCTAAGCCCAGTGTCACATGCAAGTAGGAGGAGTAAGAAGGGTTCCTGGCAAATCCGGGTTATGGATTGCATTTAAAAAGGCCCCGTGGGAGTGCAATGGGCCCCTGTCTTGCTGCTTAGCAATAATGGTATGGGTTTAGGTTCTGCTGTGTGTACTGGTGGTTGACTGCCCCCCAGCCCAGAGTGTGCATGGAAAATTGTCTGGCAGCCTCCCTGACAGCAAGCAGTGATAGTGCCCATGAAGGGGACCTTGTTGGGCCCGCCCCTTTCACGGTTATCGCTTCTCGGCCTTTTGGCTAAGATCAAGTGTAGTATCTGTTCTTATCAGTTTAATATCTGATACGTCCCCTATCTGGGGACCATATATTAAATGGATTTTTGAGAACGGGGGCCGATTTCGAAGCTTGCTTCCGTCGCCCTATGCATTGACCCGATATGGCAGTATCTTCGGGTACAGTGCACCACCCCCTTACAGGGTTAAAAAGAAAGATTCCTACTTTCATTGCTACCTGCTTGCTGGCTAGCCAGCTAGCCAGCCCTGTGGGCCTTGCTGCTGCTGCAGCCAAAAAACAAAAGGTGGTGCTGCTGCTGCTGCTTCTGCTGCTTCTGCTTGTGTCTGGCCGCTGTTGGAGCGTCCAGGCACAGGACTTCTGCTGCTGCTGACTAAATGGCCTCCTTAATTGGATCATTTGAGTAGCCAGCACACCTGTGCAGGTAGGGCATGACATGATAGGCAGCTGCCTTGATAGCGGGTGGGTGCTGAATGTTCCTAATTGACAAAATAAGATTAATGCTTATGAAGAAATATAAAATCTCATCCCTTCCCCAATATCGCGCCACACCCCTACCCCTTAATTCCCTGGTTGAACTTGATGGACATATGTCTTTTTTCGACCGTACTAACTATGTAACTATGTAACATAACATGGGGGGGGGGGTCTCCTGGCTGTTCACACAGGTGTGTCATTGCTGTACATTGACCATGCATTGCTTCTGTGGTATTGCAAAGGCAAAGACAAATGCTTCCAGCCATCCATTGCACTAATGGATTGGTCATCAGCTGGCTGTCTATGTCCCGCATCAATATAGACCAAAGTACAGAGGGTTAGGCTATGCTATTGTGCACCTACCTGATGCATCAGAAGGTGCGAGGCCCTTGCTAAATTCTGTGCACAGACTTTGAGATCTATACTTTAGACTGTATCTAAACCTGCTCCAACATGGACTGACATTCTGGCCTACTTTCAGCCGATGCGACTTGTCTGTCGCTGAACAGTCGCTTTTTATGTATTCAGCACCTATGTATAATGTTGTAAAAATGCTCTAGAAGCTAAAGTCGCAGAAATGTCACACATATTTGGCCTGCAACTTTCTGTGCGACAAATTCAGACAGGAAAAATCAGTATAAATCCTTAGAAAATTATCCCCCAGTGTCTCCATCTGCTGGCGGTATTGAATAAGCATTGCTGCACTGATGGGGTATGCATTAGACGAAAAAAAAGAAGAAAAAGAAGAATAATACGCCCAGAAAAGAGGCGAAAAGGAGAAAAACGTAAAAAAACGTGAAAAAAAAGTAAGAGGAAGAGAAGGGAAAAAAAGGTGGAAATGGGTTTAAAAGTGATTTCGGCGGAGAATATATATATATATATATATATATATATATATATATATATATATACGCGCACACACACACATATATATAAACGTATTCTCCGTTGAGATATTGCAGCCGCTGCTGTGTCCAGGCCCAGGAGCCTTAGCACTGTGCTGTGATGTCACTCAATACCACTGACATCACTAGGTGTAAACAACATCTCTCCTTTGCTGTGTATGTGACTATGGAGCTGTTTGGTGATGTCGTCTATTATGGCCTTCATAGAAGCAACAGGAGATTGTTGCATCCATCTAGAACCCTCAGAACTACAGTGCTATGATGTCACTCACTTCCACAGGCCTTGCAGAGTGTAAACAACAACAACCCAGCTTTGTTGTGTATGTAACCATAGGGATTTGTGATGTCACCTAGAACCTTCACAGCAGCGACAGCTTTATGAGGAGCATCAGCACTGCTCTGCCTGAGCAGAACCATCACCGCCATAGGTTGTCAAATAACCCGGGTTTAACCCACACAGGTAAGTCCAATGGGGTGCAGGCATGTCCTCTATGCTTACAGCTTCCCGTGGGTGTTGGTTTGATACCGTTTGGGGACAGCCAAGGAGGCATCTGCAGGCAACAAAGGTAGGTGTGTGCTTGTGTGTGTGTTTCCTATGCAGATCCTAAGCCCAGTGTCACATGCAAGTAGGAGGAGTAAGAAGGGTTCCTGGCAAATCCGGGTTATGGATTGCATTTAAAAAGGCCCCGTGGGAGTGCAATGGGCCCCTGTCTTGCTGCTTAGCAATAATGGTATGGGTTTAGGTTCTGCTGTGTGTACTGGTGGTTGACTGCCCCCCAGCCCAGAGTGTGCATGGAAAATTGTCTGGCAGCCTCCCTGACAGCAAGCAGTGATAGTGCCCATGAAGGGGACCTTGTTGGGCCCGCCCCTTTCACGGTTATCGCTTCTCGGCCTTTTGGCTAAGATCAAGTGTAGTATCTGTTCTTATCAGTTTAATATCTGATACGTCCCCTATCTGGGGACCATATATTAAATGGATTTTTGAGAACGGGGGCCGATTTCGAAGCTTGCTTCCGTCGCCCTATGCATTGACCCGATATGGCAGTATCTTCGGGTACAGTGCACCACCCCCTTACAGGGTTAAAAAGAAAGATTCCTACTTTCATTGCTACCTGCTTGCTGGCTAGCCAGCTAGCCAGCCCTGTGGGCCTTGCTGCTGCTGCAGCCAAAAAACAAAAGGTGGTGCTGCTGCTGCTGCTTCTGCTGCTTCTGCTTGTGTCTGGCCGCTGTTGGAGCGTCCAGGCACAGGACTTCTGCTGCTGCTGACTAAATGGCCTCCTTAATTGGATCATTTGAGTAGCCAGCACACCTGTGCAGGTAGGGCATGACATGATAGGCAGCTGCCTTGATAGCGGGTGGGTGCTGAATGTTCCTAATTGACAAAATAAGATTAATGCTTATGAAGAAATATAAAATCTCATCCCTTCCCCAATATCGCGCCACACCCCTACCCCTTAATTCCCTGGTTGAACTTGATGGACATATGTCTTTTTTCGACCGTACTAACTATGTAACTATGTAACATAACATGGGGGGGGGGTCTCCTGGCTGTTCACACAGGTGTGTCATTGCTGTACATTGACCATGCATTGCTTCTGTGGTATTGCAAAGGCAAAGACAAATGCTTCCAGCCATCCATTGCACTAATGGATTGGTCATCAGCTGGCTGTCTATGTCCCGCATCAATATAGACCAAAGTACAGAGGGTTAGGCTATGCTATTGTGCACCTACCTGATGCATCAGAAGGTGCGAGGCCCTTGCTAAATTCTGTGCACAGACTTTGAGATCTATACTTTAGACTGTATCTAAACCTGCTCCAACATGGACTGACATTCTGGCCTACTTTCAGCCGATGCGACTTGTCTGTCGCTGAACAGTCGCTTTTTATGTATTCAGCACCTATGTATAATGTTGTAAAAATGCTCTAGAAGCTAAAGTCGCAGAAATGTCACACATATTTGGCCTGCAACTTTCTGTGCGACAAATTCAGACAGGAAAAATCAGTATAAATCCTTAGAAAATTATCCCCCAGTGTCTCCATCTGCTGGCGGTATTGAATAAGCATTGCTGCACTGATGGGGTATGCATTAGACGAAAAAGAAGAATAATACGCCCAGAAAAGAGGCGAAAAGGAGAAAAACGTAAAAAAACGTGAAAAAAAAGTAAGAGGAAGAGAAGGGAAAAAAAGGTGGAAATGGGTTTAAAAGTGATTTCGGCGGAGAAATATATATATATATATATATATATATATATATATATATATATATATATACGCGCACACACACACACATATATATAAACGTATTCTCCGTTGAGATATTGCAGCCGCTGCTGTGTCCAGGCCCAGGAGCCTTAGCACTGTGCTGTGATGTCACTCAATACCACTGACATCACTAGGTGTAAACAACATCTCTCCTTTGCTGTGTATGTGACTATGGAGCTGTTTGGTGATGTCGTCTATTATGGCCTTCATAGAAGCAACAGGAGATTGTTGCATCCATCTAGAACCCTCAGAACTACAGTGCTATGATGTCACTCACTTCCACAGGCCTTGCAGAGTGTAAACAACAACAACCCAGCTTTGTTGTGTATGTAACCATAGGGATTTGTGATGTCACCTAGAACCTTCACAGCAGCGACAGCTTTATGAGGAGCATCAGCACTGCTCTGCCTGAGCAGAACCATCACCGCCATAGGTTGTCAAATAACCCGGGTTTAACCCACACAGGTAAGTCCAATGGGGTGCAGGCATGTCCTCTATGCTTACAGCTTCCCGTGGGTGTTGGTTTGATACCGTTTGGGGACAGCCAAGGAGGCATCTGCAGGCAACAAAGGTAGGTGTGTGCTTGTGTGTGTGTTTCCTATGCAGATCCTAAGCCCAGTGTCACATGCAAGTAGGAGGAGTAAGAAGGGTTCCTGGCAAATCCGGGTTATGGATTGCATTTAAAAAGGCCCCGTGGGAGTGCAATGGGCCCCTGTCTTGCTGCTTAGCAATAATGGTATGGGTTTAGGTTCTGCTGTGTGTACTGGTGGTTGACTGCCCCCCAGCCCAGAGTGTGCATGGAAAATTGTCTGGCAGCCTCCCTGACAGCAAGCAGTGATAGTGCCCATGAAGGGGACCTTGTTGGGCCCGCCCCTTTCACGGTTATCGCTTCTCGGCCTTTTGGCTAAGATCAAGTGTAGTATCTGTTCTTATCAGTTTAATATCTGATACGTCCCCTATCTGGGGACCATATATTAAATGGATTTTTGAGAACGGGGGCCGATTTCGAAGCTTGCTTCCGTCGCCCTATGCATTGACCCGATATGGCAGTATCTTCGGGTACAGTGCACCACCCCCTTACAGGGTTAAAAAGAAAGATTCCTACTTTCATTGCTACCTGCTTGCTGGCTAGCCAGCTAGCCAGCCCTGTGGGCCTTGCTGCTGCTGCAGCCAAAAAACAAAAGGTGGTGCTGCTGCTGCTGCTTCTGCTGCTTCTGCTTGTGTCTGGCCGCTGTTGGAGCGTCCAGGCACAGGACTTCTGCTGCTGCTGACTAAATGGCCTCCTTAATTGGATCATTTGAGTAGCCAGCACACCTGTGCAGGTAGGGCATGACATGATAGGCAGCTGCCTTGATAGCGGGTGGGTGCTGAATGTTCCTAATTGACAAAATAAGATTAATGCTTATGAAGAAATATAAAATCTCATCCCTTCCCCAATATCGCGCCACACCCCTACCCCTTAATTCCCTGGTTGAACTTGATGGACATATGTCTTTTTTCGACCGTACTAACTATGTAACTATGTAACATAACATGGGGGGGGGGGTCTCCTGGCTGTTCACACAGGTGTGTCATTGCTGTACATTGACCATGCATTGCTTCTGTGGTATTGCAAAGGCAAAGACAAATGCTTCCAGCCATCCATTGCACTAATGGATTGGTCATCAGCTGGCTGTCTATGTCCCGCATCAATATAGACCAAAGTACAGAGGGTTAGGCTATGCTATTGTGCACCTACCTGATGCATCAGAAGGTGCGAGGCCCTTGCTAAATTCTGTGCACAGACTTTGAGATCTATACTTTAGACTGTATCTAAACCTGCTCCAACATGGACTGACATTCTGGCCTACTTTCAGCCGATGCGACTTGTCTGTCGCTGAACAGTCGCTTTTTATGTATTCAGCACCTATGTATAATGTTGTAAAAATGCTCTAGAAGCTAAAGTCGCAGAAATGTCACACATATTTGGCCTGCAACTTTCTGTGCGACAAATTCAGACAGGAAAAATCAGTATAAATCCTTAGAAAATTATCCCCCAGTGTCTCCATCTGCTGGCGGTATTGAATAAGCATTGCTGCACTGATGGGGTATGCATTAGACGAAAAAAAAGAAGAAAAAGAAGAATAATACGCCCAGAAAAGAGGCGAAAAGGAGAAAAACGTAAAAAAACGTGAAAAAAAAGTAAGAGGAAGAGAAGGGAAAAAAAGGTGGAAATGGGTTTAAAAGTGATTTCGGCGGAGAAATATATATATATATATATATATATATATATATACGCGCACACACACACATATATATAAACGTATTCTCCGTTGAGATATTGCAGCCGCTGCTGTGTCCAGGCCCAGGAGCCTTAGCACTGTGCTGTGATGTCACTCAATACCACTGACATCACTAGGTGTAAACAACATCTCTCCTTTGCTGTGTATGTGACTATGGAGCTGTTTGGTGATGTCGTCTATTATGGCCTTCATAGAAGCAACAGGAGATTGTTGCATCCATCTAGAACCCTCAGAACTACAGTGCTATGATGTCACTCACTTCCACAGGCCTTGCAGAGTGTAAACAACAACAACCCAGCTTTGTTGTGTATGTAACCATAGGGATTTGTGATGTCACCTAGAACCTTCACAGCAGCGACAGCTTTATGAGGAGCATCAGCACTGCTCTGCCTGAGCAGAACCATCACCGCCATAGGTTGTCAAATAACCCGGGTTTAACCCACACAGGTAAGTCCAATGGGGTGCAGGCATGTCCTCTATGCTTACAGCTTCCCGTGGGTGTTGGTTTGATACCGTTTGGGGACAGCCAAGGAGGCATCTGCAGGCAACAAAGGTAGGTGTGTGCTTGTGTGTGTGTTTCCTATGCAGATCCTAAGCCCAGTGTCACATGCAAGTAGGAGGAGTAAGAAGGGTTCCTGGCAAATCCGGGTTATGGATTGCATTTAAAAAGGCCCCGTGGGAGTGCAATGGGCCCCTGTCTTGCTGCTTAGCAATAATGGTATGGGTTTAGGTTCTGCTGTGTGTACTGGTGGTTGACTGCCCCCCAGCCCAGAGTGTGCATGGAAAATTGTCTGGCAGCCTCCCTGACAGCAAGCAGTGATAGTGCCCATGAAGGGGACCTTGTTGGGCCCGCCCCTTTCACGGTTATCGCTTCTCGGCCTTTTGGCTAAGATCAAGTGTAGTATCTGTTCTTATCAGTTTAATATCTGATACGTCCCCTATCTGGGGACCATATATTAAATGGATTTTTGAGAACGGGGGCCGATTTCGAAGCTTGCTTCCGTCGCCCTATGCATTGACCCGATATGGCAGTATCTTCGGGTACAGTGCACCACCCCCTTACAGGGTTAAAAAGAAAGATTCCTACTTTCATTGCTACCTGCTTGCTGGCTAGCCAGCTAGCCAGCCCTGTGGGCCTTGCTGCTGCTGCAGCCAAAAAACAAAAGGTGGTGCTGCTGCTGCTGCTTCTGCTGCTTCTGCTTGTGTCTGGCCGCTGTTGGAGCGTCCAGGCACAGGACTTCTGCTGCTGCTGACTAAATGGCCTCCTTAATTGGATCATTTGAGTAGCCAGCACACCTGTGCAGGTAGGGCATGACATGATAGGCAGCTGCCTTGATAGCGGGTGGGTGCTGAATGTTCCTAATTGACAAAATAAGATTAATGCTTATGAAGAAATATAAAATCTCATCCCTTCCCCAATATCGCGCCACACCCCTACCCCTTAATTCCCTGGTTGAACTTGATGGACATATGTCTTTTTTCGACCGTACTAACTATGTAACTATGTAACATAACATGGGGGGGGGGTCTCCTGGCTGTTCACACAGGTGTGTCATTGCTGTACATTGACCATGCATTGCTTCTGTGGTATTGCAAAGGCAAAGACAAATGCTTCCAGCCATCCATTGCACTAATGGATTGGTCATCAGCTGGCTGTCTATGTCCCGCATCAATATAGACCAAAGTACAGAGGGTTAGGCTATGCTATTGTGCACCTACCTGATGCATCAGAAGGTGCGAGGCCCTTGCTAAATTCTGTGCACAGACTTTGAGATCTATACTTTAGACTGTATCTAAACCTGCTCCAACATGGACTGACATTCTGGCCTACTTTCAGCCGATGCGACTTGTCTGTCGCTGAACAGTCGCTTTTTATGTATTCAGCACCTATGTATAATGTTGTAAAAATGCTCTAGAAGCTAAAGTCGCAGAAATGTCACACATATTTGGCCTGCAACTTTCTGTGCGACAAATTCAGACAGGAAAAATCAGTATAAATCCTTAGAAAATTATCCCCCAGTGTCTCCATCTGCTGGCGGTATTGAATAAGCATTGCTGCACTGATGGGGTATGCATTAGACGAAAAAAAAGAAGAAAAAGAAGAATAATACGCCCAGAAAAGAGGCGAAAAGGAGAAAAACGTAAAAAAACGTGAAAAAAAAGTAAGAGGAAGAGAAGGGAAAAAAAGGTGGAAATGGGTTTAAAAGTGATTTCGGCGGAGAAATATATATATATATATATATATATATATATATATATATATATACGCGCACACACACACATATATATAAACGTATTCTCCGTTGAGATATTGCAGCCGCTGCTGTGTCCAGGCCCAGGAGCCTTAGCACTGTGCTGTGATGTCACTCAATACCACTGACATCACTAGGTGTAAACAACATCTCTCCTTTGCTGTGTATGTGACTATGGAGCTGTTTGGTGATGTCGTCTATTATGGCCTTCATAGAAGCAACAGGAGATTGTTGCATCCATCTAGAACCCTCAGAACTACAGTGCTATGATGTCACTCACTTCCACAGGCCTTGCAGAGTGTAAACAACAACAACCCAGCTTTGTTGTGTATGTAACCATAGGGATTTGTGATGTCACCTAGAACCTTCACAGCAGCGACAGCTTTATGAGGAGCATCAGCACTGCTCTGCCTGAGCAGAACCATCACCGCCATAGGTTGTCAAATAACCCGGGTTTAACCCACACAGGTAAGTCCAATGGGGTGCAGGCATGTCCTCTATGCTTACAGCTTCCCGTGGGTGTTGGTTTGATACCGTTTGGGGACAGCCAAGGAGGCATCTGCAGGCAACAAAGGTAGGTGTGTGCTTGTGTGTGTGTTTCCTATGCAGATCCTAAGCCCAGTGTCACATGCAAGTAGGAGGAGTAAGAAGGGTTCCTGGCAAATCCGGGTTATGGATTGCATTTAAAAAGGCCCCGTGGGAGTGCAATGGGCCCCTGTCTTGCTGCTTAGCAATAATGGTATGGGTTTAGGTTCTGCTGTGTGTACTGGTGGTTGACTGCCCCCCAGCCCAGAGTGTGCATGGAAAATTGTCTGGCAGCCTCCCTGACAGCAAGCAGTGATAGTGCCCATGAAGGGGACCTTGTTGGGCCCGCCCCTTTCACGGTTATCGCTTCTCGGCCTTTTGGCTAAGATCAAGTGTAGTATCTGTTCTTATCAGTTTAATATCTGATACGTCCCCTATCTGGGGACCATATATTAAATGGATTTTTGAGAACGGGGGCCGATTTCGAAGCTTGCTTCCGTCGCCCTATGCATTGACCCGATATGGCAGTATCTTCGGGTACAGTGCACCACCCCCTTACAGGGTTAAAAAGAAAGATTCCTACTTTCATTGCTACCTGCTTGCTGGCTAGCCAGCTAGCCAGCCCTGTGGGCCTTGCTGCTGCTGCAGCCAAAAAACAAAAGGTGGTGCTGCTGCTGCTGCTTCTGCTGCTTCTGCTTGTGTCTGGCCGCTGTTGGAGCGTCCAGGCACAGGACTTCTGCTGCTGCTGACTAAATGGCCTCCTTAATTGGATCATTTGAGTAGCCAGCACACCTGTGCAGGTAGGGCATGACATGATAGGCAGCTGCCTTGATAGCGGGTGGGTGCTGAATGTTCCTAATTGACAAAATAAGATTAATGCTTATGAAGAAATATAAAATCTCATCCCTTCCCCAATATCGCGCCACACCCCTACCCCTTAATTCCCTGGTTGAACTTGATGGACATATGTCTTTTTTCGACCGTACTAACTATGTAACTATGTAACATAACATGGGGGGGGGGTCTCCTGGCTGTTCACACAGGTGTGTCATTGCTGTACATTGACCATGCATTGCTTCTGTGGTATTGCAAAGGCAAAGACAAATGCTTCCAGCCATCCATTGCACTAATGGATTGGTCATCAGCTGGCTGTCTATGTCCCGCATCAATATAGACCAAAGTACAGAGGGTTAGGCTATGCTATTGTGCACCTACCTGATGCATCAGAAGGTGCGAGGCCCTTGCTAAATTCTGTGCACAGACTTTGAGATCTATACTTTAGACTGTATCTAAACCTGCTCCAACATGGACTGACATTCTGGCCTACTTTCAGCCGATGCGACTTGTCTGTCGCTGAACAGTCGCTTTTTATGTATTCAGCACCTATGTATAATGTTGTAAAAATGCTCTAGAAGCTAAAGTCGCAGAAATGTCACACATATTTGGCCTGCAACTTTCTGTGCGACAAATTCAGACAGGAAAAATCAGTATAAATCCTTAGAAAATTATCCCCCAGTGTCTCCATCTGCTGGCGGTATTGAATAAGCATTGCTGCACTGATGGGGTATGCATTAGACGAAAAAAAAGAAGAAAAAGAAGAATAATACGCCCAGAAAAGAGGCGAAAAGGAGAAAAACGTAAAAAAACGTGAAAAAAAAGTAAGAGGAAGAGAAGGGAAAAAAAGGTGGAAATGGGTTTAAAAGTGATTTCGGCGGAGAAATATATATATATATATATATATATATATATATATATATATATATATATACGCGCACACACACACATATATATAAACGTATTCTCCGTTGAGATATTGCAGCCGCTGCTGTGTCCAGGCCCAGGAGCCTTAGCACTGTGCTGTGATGTCACTCAATACCACTGACATCACTAGGTGTAAACAACATCTCTCCTTTGCTGTGTATGTGACTATGGAGCTGTTTGGTGATGTCGTCTATTATGGCCTTCATAGAAGCAACAGGAGATTGTTGCATCCATCTAGAACCCTCAGAACTACAGTGCTATGATGTCACTCACTTCCACAGGCCTTGCAGAGTGTAAACAACAACAACCCAGCTTTGTTGTGTATGTAACCATAGGGATTTGTGATGTCACCTAGAACCTTCACAGCAGCGACAGCTTTATGAGGAGCATCAGCACTGCTCTGCCTGAGCAGAACCATCACCGCCATAGGTTGTCAAATAACCCGGGTTTAACCCACACAGGTAAGTCCAATGGGGTGCAGGCATGTCCTCTATGCTTACAGCTTCCCGTGGGTGTTGGTTTGATACCGTTTGGGGACAGCCAAGGAGGCATCTGCAGGCAACAAAGGTAGGTGTGTGCTTGTGTGTGTGTTTCCTATGCAGATCCTAAGCCCAGTGTCACATGCAAGTAGGAGGAGTAAGAAGGGTTCCTGGCAAATCCGGGTTATGGATTGCATTTAAAAAGGCCCCGTGGGAGTGCAATGGGCCCCTGTCTTGCTGCTTAGCAATAATGGTATGGGTTTAGGTTCTGCTGTGTGTACTGGTGGTTGACTGCCCCCCAGCCCAGAGTGTGCATGGAAAATTGTCTGGCAGCCTCCCTGACAGCAAGCAGTGATAGTGCCCATGAAGGGGACCTTGTTGGGCCCGCCCCTTTCACGGTTATCGCTTCTCGGCCTTTTGGCTAAGATCAAGTGTAGTATCTGTTCTTATCAGTTTAATATCTGATACGTCCCCTATCTGGGGACCATATATTAAATGGATTTTTGAGAACGGGGGCCGATTTCGAAGCTTGCTTCCGTCGCCCTATGCATTGACCCGATATGGCAGTATCTTCGGGTACAGTGCACCACCCCCTTACAGGGTTAAAAAGAAAGATTCCTACTTTCATTGCTACCTGCTTGCTGGCTAGCCAGCTAGCCAGCCCTGTGGGCCTTGCTGCTGCTGCAGCCAAAAAACAAAAGGTGGTGCTGCTGCTGCTGCTTCTGCTGCTTCTGCTTGTGTCTGGCCGCTGTTGGAGCGTCCAGGCACAGGACTTCTGCTGCTGCTGACTAAATGGCCTCCTTAATTGGATCATTTGAGTAGCCAGCACACCTGTGCAGGTAGGGCATGACATGATAGGCAGCTGCCTTGATAGCGGGTGGGTGCTGAATGTTCCTAATTGACAAAATAAGATTAATGCTTATGAAGAAATATAAAATCTCATCCCTTCCCCAATATCGCGCCACACCCCTACCCCTTAATTCCCTGGTTGAACTTGATGGACATATGTCTTTTTTCGACCGTACTAACTATGTAACTATGTAACATAACATGGGGGGGGGGTCTCCTGGCTGTTCACACAGGTGTGTCATTGCTGTACATTGACCATGCATTGCTTCTGTGGTATTGCAAAGGCAAAGACAAATGCTTCCAGCCATCCATTGCACTAATGGATTGGTCATCAGCTGGCTGTCTATGTCCCGCATCAATATAGACCAAAGTACAGAGGGTTAGGCTATGCTATTGTGCACCTACCTGATGCATCAGAAGGTGCGAGGCCCTTGCTAAATTCTGTGCACAGACTTTGAGATCTATACTTTAGACTGTATCTAAACCTGCTCCAACATGGACTGACATTCTGGCCTACTTTCAGCCGATGCGACTTGTCTGTCGCTGAACAGTCGCTTTTTATGTATTCAGCACCTATGTATAATGTTGTAAAAATGCTCTAGAAGCTAAAGTCGCAGAAATGTCACACATATTTGGCCTGCAACTTTCTGTGCGACAAATTCAGACAGGAAAAATCAGTATAAATCCTTAGAAAATTATCCCCCAGTGTCTCCATCTGCTGGCGGTATTGAATAAGCATTGCTGCACTGATGGGGTATGCATTAGACGAAAAAAAAGAAGAAAAAGAAGAATAATACGCCCAGAAAAGAGGCGAAAAGGAGAAAAACGTAAAAAAACGTGAAAAAAAAGTAAGAGGAAGAGAAGGGAAAAAAAGGTGGAAATGGGTTTAAAAGTGATTTCGGCGGAGAAATATATATATATATACACACATATATATAAACGTATTCTCCGTTGAGATATTGCAGCCGCTGCTGTGTCCAGGCCCAGGAGCCTTAGCACTGTGCTGTGATGTCACTCAATACCACTGACATCACTAGGTGTAAACAACATCTCTCCTTTGCTGTGTATGTGACTATGGAGCTGTTTGGTGATGTCGTCTATTATGGCCTTCATAGAAGCAACAGGAGATTGTTGCATCCATCTAGAACCCTCAGAACTACAGTGCTATGATGTCACTCACTTCCACAGGCCTTGCAGAGTGTAAACAACAACAACCCAGCTTTGTTGTGTATGTAACCATAGGGATTTGTGATGTCACCTAGAACCTTCACAGCAGCGACAGCTTTATGAGGAGCATCAGCACTGCTCTGCCTGAGCAGAACCATCACCGCCATAGGTTGTCAAATAACCCGGGTTTAACCCACACAGGTAAGTCCAATGGGGTGCAGGCATGTCCTCTATGCTTACAGCTTCCCGTGGGTGTTGGTTTGATACCGTTTGGGGACAGCCAAGGAGGCATCTGCAGGCAACAAAGGTAGGTGTGTGCTTGTGTGTGTGTTTCCTATGCAGATCCTAAGCCCAGTGTCACATGCAAGTAGGAGGAGTAAGAAGGGTTCCTGGCAAATCCGGGTTATGGATTGCATTTAAAAAGGCCCCGTGGGAGTGCAATGGGCCCCTGTCTTGCTGCTTAGCAATAATGGTATGGGTTTAGGTTCTGCTGTGTGTACTGGTGGTTGACTGCCCCCCAGCCCAGAGTGTGCATGGAAAATTGTCTGGCAGCCTCCCTGACAGCAAGCAGTGATAGTGCCCATGAAGGGGACCTTGTTGGGCCCGCCCCTTTCACGGTTATCGCTTCTCGGCCTTTTGGCTAAGATCAAGTGTAGTATCTGTTCTTATCAGTTTAATATCTGATACGTCCCCTATCTGGGGACCATATATTAAATGGATTTTTGAGAACGGGGGCCGATTTCGAAGCTTGCTTCCGTCGCCCTATGCATTGACCCGATATGGCAGTATCTTCGGGTACAGTGCACCACCCCCTTACAGGGTTAAAAAGAAAGATTCCTACTTTCATTGCTACCTGCTTGCTGGCTAGCCAGCTAGCCAGCCCTGTGGGCCTTGCTGCTGCTGCAGCCAAAAAACAAAAGGTGGTGCTGCTGCTGCTGCTTCTGCTGCTTCTGCTGCTTCTGCTTGTGTCTGGCCGCTGTTGGAGCGTCCAGGCACAGGACTTCTGCTGCTGCTGACTAAATGGCCTCCTTAATTGGATCATTTGAGTAGCCAGCACACCTGTGCAGGTAGGGCATGACATGATAGGCAGCTGCCTTGATAGCGGGTGGGTGCTGAATGTTCCTAATTGACAAAATAAGATTAATGCTTATGAAGAAATATAAAATCTCATCCCTTCCCCAATATCGCGCCACACCCCTACCCCTTAATTCCCTGGTTGAACTTGATGGACATATGTCTTTTTTCGACCGTACTAACTATGTAACTATGTAACATAACATGGGGGGGGGGGTCTCCTGGCTGTTCACACAGGTGTGTCATTGCTGTACATTGACCATGCATTGCTTCTGTGGTATTGCAAAGGCAAAGACAAATGCTTCCAGCCATCCATTGCACTAATGGATTGGTCATCAGCTGGCTGTCTATGTCCCGCATCAATATAGACCAAAGTACAGAGGGTTAGGCTATGCTATTGTGCACCTACCTGATGCATCAGAAGGTGCGAGGCCCTTGCTAAATTCTGTGCACAGACTTTGAGATCTATACTTTAGACTGTATCTAAACCTGCTCCAACATGGACTGACATTCTGGCCTACTTTCAGCCGATGCGACTTGTCTGTCGCTGAACAGTCGCTTTTTATGTATTCAGCACCTATGTATAATGTTGTAAAAATGCTCTAGAAGCTAAAGTCGCAGAAATGTCACACATATTTGGCCTGCAACTTTCTGTGCGACAAATTCAGACAGGAAAAATCAGTATAAATCCTTAGAAAATTATCCCCCAGTGTCTCCATCTGCTGGCGGTATTGAATAAGCATTGCTGCACTGATGGGGTATGCATTAGACGAAAAAAAAGAAGAAAAAGAAGAATAATACGCCCAGAAAAGAGGCGAAAAGGAGAAAAACGTAAAAAAACGTGAAAAAAAAGTAAGAGGAAGAGAAGGGAAAAAAAGGTGGAAATGGGTTTAAAAGTGATTTCGGCGGAGAAATATATATATATATATATATATATATATATATATATATATATATACGCGCACACACACACATATATATAAACGTATTCTCCGTTGAGATATTGCAGCCGCTGCTGTGTCCAGGCCCAGGAGCCTTAGCACTGTGCTGTGATGTCACTCAATACCACTGACATCACTAGGTGTAAACAACATCTCTCCTTTGCTGTGTATGTGACTATGGAGCTGTTTGGTGATGTCGTCTATTATGGCCTTCATAGAAGCAACAGGAGATTGTTGCATCCATCTAGAACCCTCAGAACTACAGTGCTATGATGTCACTCACTTCCACAGGCCTTGCAGAGTGTAAACAACAACAACCCAGCTTTGTTGTGTATGTAACCATAGGGATTTGTGATGTCACCTAGAACCTTCACAGCAGCGACAGCTTTATGAGGAGCATCAGCACTGCTCTGCCTGAGCAGAACCATCACCGCCATAGGTTGTCAAATAACCCGGGTTTAACCCACACAGGTAAGTCCAATGGGGTGCAGGCATGTCCTCTATGCTTACAGCTTCCCGTGGGTGTTGGTTTGATACCGTTTGGGGACAGCCAAGGAGGCATCTGCAGGCAACAAAGGTAGGTGTGTGCTTGTGTGTGTGTTTCCTATGCAGATCCTAAGCCCAGTGTCACATGCAAGTAGGAGGAGTAAGAAGGGTTCCTGGCAAATCCGGGTTATGGATTGCATTTAAAAAGGCCCCGTGGGAGTGCAATGGGCCCCTGTCTTGCTGCTTAGCAATAATGGTATGGGTTTAGGTTCTGCTGTGTGTACTGGTGGTTGACTGCCCCCCAGCCCAGAGTGTGCATGGAAAATTGTCTGGCAGCCTCCCTGACAGCAAGCAGTGATAGTGCCCATGAAGGGGACCTTGTTGGGCCCGCCCCTTTCACGGTTATCGCTTCTCGGCCTTTTGGCTAAGATCAAGTGTAGTATCTGTTCTTATCAGTTTAATATCTGATACGTCCCCTATCTGGGGACCATATATTAAATGGATTTTTGAGAACGGGGGCCGATTTCGAAGCTTGCTTCCGTCGCCCTATGCATTGACCCGATATGGCAGTATCTTCGGGTACAGTGCACCACCCCCTTACAGGGTTAAAAAGAAAGATTCCTACTTTCATTGCTACCTGCTTGCTGGCTAGCCAGCTAGCCAGCCCTGTGGGCCTTGCTGCTGCTGCAGCCAAAAAACAAAAGGTGGTGCTGCTGCTGCTGCTTCTGCTGCTTCTGCTTGTGTCTGGCCGCTGTTGGAGCGTCCAGGCACAGGACTTCTGCTGCTGCTGACTAAATGGCCTCCTTAATTGGATCATTTGAGTAGCCAGCACACCTGTGCAGGTAGGGCATGACATGATAGGCAGCTGCCTTGATAGCGGGTGGGTGCTGAATGTTCCTAATTGACAAAATAAGATTAATGCTTATGAAGAAATATAAAATCTCATCCCTTCCCCAATATCGCGCCACACCCCTACCCCTTAATTCCCTGGTTGAACTTGATGGACATATGTCTTTTTTCGACCGTACTAACTATGTAACTATGTAACATAACATGGGGGGGGGGTCTCCTGGCTGTTCACACAGGTGTGTCATTGCTGTACATTGACCATGCATTGCTTCTGTGGTATTGCAAAGGCAAAGACAAATGCTTCCAGCCATCCATTGCACTAATGGATTGGTCATCAGCTGGCTGTCTATGTCCCGCATCAATATAGACCAAAGTACAGAGGGTTAGGCTATGCTATTGTGCACCTACCTGATGCATCAGAAGGTGCGAGGCCCTTGCTAAATTCTGTGCACAGACTTTGAGATCTATACTTTAGACTGTATCTAAACCTGCTCCAACATGGACTGACATTCTGGCCTACTTTCAGCCGATGCGACTTGTCTGTCGCTGAACAGTCGCTTTTTATGTATTCAGCACCTATGTATAATGTTGTAAAAATGCTCTAGAAGCTAAAGTCGCAGAAATGTCACACATATTTGGCCTGCAACTTTCTGTGCGACAAATTCAGACAGGAAAAATCAGTATAAATCCTTAGAAAATTATCCCCCAGTGTCTCCATCTGCTGGCGGTATTGTATAAGCATTGCTGCACTGATGGGGTATGCATTAGACGAAAAAAAAGAAGAAAAAGAAGAATAATACGCCCAGAAAAGAGGCGAAAAGGAGAAAAACGTAAAAAAACGTGAAAAAAAAGTAAGAGGAAGAGAAGGGAAAAAAAGGTGGAAATGGGTTTAAAAGTGATTTCGGCGGAGAAATATATATATATATATATATATATATATATATATATATATATATATACGCGCACACACACACATATATATAAACGTATTCTCCGTTGAGATATTGCAGCCGCTGCTGTGTCCAGGCCCAGGAGCCTTAGCACTGTGCTGTGATGTCACTCAATACCACTGACATCACTAGGTGTAAACAACATCTCTCCTTTGCTGTGTATGTGACTATGGAGCTGTTTGGTGATGTCGTCTATTATGGCCTTCATAGAAGCAACAGGAGATTGTTGCATCCATCTAGAACCCTCAGAACTACAGTGCTATGATGTCACTCACTTCCACAGGCCTTGCAGAGTGTAAACAACAACAACCCAGCTTTGTTGTGTATGTAACCATAGGGATTTGTGATGTCACCTAGAACCTTCACAGCAGCGACAGCTTTATGAGGAGCATCAGCACTGCTCTGCCTGAGCAGAACCATCACCGCCATAGGTTGTCAAATAACCCGGGTTTAACCCACACAGGTAAGTCCAATGGGGTGCAGGCATGTCCTCTATGCTTACAGCTTCCCGTGGGTGTTGGTTTGATACCGTTTGGGGACAGCCAAGGAGGCATCTGCAGGCAACAAAGGTAGGTGTGTGCTTGTGTGTGTGTTTCCTATGCAGATCCTAAGCCCAGTGTCACATGCAAGTAGGAGGAGTAAGAAGGGTTCCTGGCAAATCCGGGTTATGGATTGCATTTAAAAAGGCCCCGTGGGAGTGCAATGGGCCCCTGTCTTGCTGCTTAGCAATAATGGTATGGGTTTAGGTTCTGCTGTGTGTACTGGTGGTTGACTGCCCCCCAGCCCAGAGTGTGCATGGAAAATTGTCTGGCAGCCTCCCTGACAGCAAGCAGTGATAGTGCCCATGAAGGGGACCTTGTTGGGCCCGCCCCTTTCACGGTTATCGCTTCTCGGCCTTTTGGCTAAGATCAAGTGTAGTATCTGTTCTTATCAGTTTAATATCTGATACGTCCCCTATCTGGGGACCATATATTAAATGGATTTTTGAGAACGGGGGCCGATTTCGAAGCTTGCTTCCGTCGCCCTATGCATTGACCCGATATGGCAGTATCTTCGGGTACAGTGCACCACCCCCTTACAGGGTTAAAAAGAAAGATTCCTACTTTCATTGCTACCTGCTTGCTGGCTAGCCAGCTAGCCAGCCCTGTGGGCCTTGCTGCTGCTGCAGCCAAAAAACAAAAGGTGGTGCTGCTGCTGCTGCTTCTGCTGCTTCTGCTTGTGTCTGGCCGCTGTTGGAGCGTCCAGGCACAGGACTTCTGCTGCTGCTGACTAAATGGCCTCCTTAATTGGATCATTTGAGTAGCCAGCACACCTGTGCAGGTAGGGCATGACATGATAGGCAGCTGCCTTGATAGCGGGTGGGTGCTGAATGTTCCTAATTGACAAAATAAGATTAATGCTTATGAAGAAATATAAAATCTCATCCCTTCCCCAATATCGCGCCACACCCCTACCCCTTAATTCCCTGGTTGAACTTGATGGACATATGTCTTTTTTCGACCGTACTAACTATGTAACTATGTAACATAACATGGGGGGGGGGTCTCCTGGCTGTTCACACAGGTGTGTCATTGCTGTACATTGACCATGCATTGCTTCTGTGGTATTGCAAAGGCAAAGGCAAATGCTTCCAGCCATCCATTGCACTAATGGATTGGTCATCAGCTGGCTGTCTATGTCCCGCATCAATATAGACCAAAGTACAGAGGGTTAGGCTATGCTATTGTGCACCTACCTGATGCATCAGAAGGTGCGAGGCCCTTGCTAAATTCTGTGCACAGACTTTGAGATCTATACTTTAGACTGTATCTAAACCTGCTCCAACATGGACTGACATTCTGGCCTACTTTCAGCCGATGCGACTTGTCTGTCGCTGAACAGTCGCTTTTTATGTATTCAGCACCTATGTATAATGTTGTAAAAATGCTCTAGAAGCTAAAGTCGCAGAAATGTCACACATATTTGGCCTGCAACTTTCTGTGCGACAAATTCAGACAGGAAAAATCAGTATAAATCCTTAGAAAATTATCCCCCAGTGTCTCCATCTGCTGGCGGTATTGAATAAGCATTGCTGCACTGATGGGGTATGCATTAGACGAAAAAAAAGAAGAAAAAGAAGAATAATACGCCCAGAAAAGAGGCGAAAAGGAGAAAAACGTAAAAAAACGTGAAAAAAAAGTAAGAGGAAGAGAAGGGAAAAAAAGGTGGAAATGGGTTTAAAAGTGATTTCGGCGGAGAAATATATATATATATATATATATATATATATATATATATATATATATATACGCGCACACACACACATATATATAAACGTATTCTCCGTTGAGATATTGCAGCCGCTGCTGTGTCCAGGCCCAGGAGCCTTAGCACTGTGCTGTGATGTCACTCAATACCACTGACATCACTAGGTGTAAACAACATCTCTCCTTTGCTGTGTATGTGACTATGGAGCTGTTTGGTGATGTCGTCTATTATGGCCTTCATAGAAGCAACAGGAGATTGTTGCATCCATCTAGAACCCTCAGAACTACAGTGCTATGATGTCACTCACTTCCACAGGCCTTGCAGAGTGTAAACAACAACAACCCAGCTTTGTTGTGTATGTAACCATAGGGATTTGTGATGTCACCTAGAACCTTCACAGCAGCGACAGCTTTATGAGGAGCATCAGCACTGCTCTGCCTGAGCAGAACCATCACCGCCATAGGTTGTCAAATAACCCGGGTTTAACCCACACAGGTAAGTCCAATGGGGTGCAGGCATGTCCTCTATGCTTACAGCTTCCCGTGGGTGTTGGTTTGATACCGTTTGGGGACAGCCAAGGAGGCATCTGCAGGCAACAAAGGTAGGTGTGTGCTTGTGTGTGTGTTTCCTATGCAGATCCTAAGCCCAGTGTCACATGCAAGTAGGAGGAGTAAGAAGGGTTCCTGGCAAATCCGGGTTATGGATTGCATTTAAAAAGGCCCCGTGGGAGTGCAATGGGCCCCTGTCTTGCTGCTTAGCAATAATGGTATGGGTTTAGGTTCTGCTGTGTGTACTGGTGGTTGACTGCCCCCCAGCCCAGAGTGTGCATGGAAAATTGTCTGGCAGCCTCCCTGACAGCAAGCAGTGATAGTGCCCATGAAGGGGACCTTGTTGGGCCCGCCCCTTTCACGGTTATCGCTTCTCGGCCTTTTGGCTAAGATCAAGTGTAGTATCTGTTCTTATCAGTTTAATATCTGATACGTCCCCTATCTGGGGACCATATATTAAATGGATTTTTGAGAACGGGGGCCGATTTCGAAGCTTGCTTCCGTCGCCCTATGCATTGACCCGATATGGCAGTATCTTCGGGTACAGTGCACCACCCCCTTACAGGGTTAAAAAGAAAGATTCCTACTTTCATTGCTACCTGCTTGCTGGCTAGCCAGCTAGCCAGCCCTGTGGGCCTTGCTGCTGCTGCTGCAGCCAAAAAACAAAAGGTGGTGCTGCTGCTGCTGCTGCTTCTGCTGCTTCTGCTTGTGTCTGGCCGCTGTTGGAGCGTCCAGGCACAGGACTTCTGCTGCTGCTGACTAAATGGCCTCCTTAATTGGATCATTTGAGTAGCCAGCACACCTGTGCAGGTAGGGCATGACATGATAGGCAGCTGCCTTGATAGCGGGTGGGTGCTGAATGTTCCTAATTGACAAAATAAGATTAATGCTTATGAAGAAATATAAAATCTCATCCCTTCCCCAATATCGCGCCACACCCCTACCCCTTAATTCCCTGGTTGAACTTGATGGACATATGTCTTTTTTCGACCGTACTAACTATGTAACTATGTAACATAACATGGGGGGGGGGGTCTCCTGGCTGTTCACACAGGTGTGTCATTGCTGTACATTGACCATGCATTGCTTCTGTGGTATTGCAAAGGCAAAGACAAATGCTTCCAGCCATCCATTGCACTAATGGATTGGTCATCAGCTGGCTGTCTATGTCCCGCATCAATATAGACCAAAGTACAGAGGGTTAGGCTATGCTATTGTGCACCTACCTGATGCATCAGAAGGTGCGAGGCCCTTGCTAAATTCTGTGCACAGACTTTGAGATCTATACTTTAGACTGTATCTAAACCTGCTCCAACATGGACTGACATTCTGGCCTACTTTCAGCCGATGCGACTTGTCTGTCGCTGAACAGTCGCTTTTTATGTATTCAGCACCTATGTATAATGTTGTAAAAATGCTCTAGAAGCTAAAGTCGCAGAAATGTCACACATATTTGGCCTGCAACTTTCTGTGCGACAAATTCAGACAGGAAAAATCAGTATAAATCCTTAGAAAATTATCCCCCAGTGTCTCCATCTGCTGGCGGTATTGAATAAGCATTGCTGCACTGATGGGGTATGCATTAGACGAAAAAAAAGAAGAAAAAGAAGAATAATACGCCCAGAAAAGAGGCGAAAAGGAGAAAAACGTAAAAAAACGTGAAAAAAAAGTAAGAGGAAGAGAAGGGAAAAAAAGGTGGAAATGGGTTTAAAAGTGATTTCGGCGGAGAATATATATATATATATATATATATATATATATATATATATATATATATACGCGCACACACACACATATATATAAACGTATTCTCCGTTGAGATATTGCAGCCGCTGCTGTGTCCAGGCCCAGGAGCCTTAGCACTGTGCTGTGATGTCACTCAATACCACTGACATCACTAGGTGTAAACAACATCTCTCCTTTGCTGTGTATGTGACTATGGAGCTGTTTGGTGATGTCGTCTATTATGGCCTTCATAGAAGCAACAGGAGATTGTTGCATCCATCTAGAACCCTCAGAACTACAGTGCTATGATGTCACTCACTTCCACAGGCCTTGCAGAGTGTAAACAACAACAACCCAGCTTTGTTGTGTATGTAACCATAGGGATTTGTGATGTCACCTAGAACCTTCACAGCAGCGACAGCTTTATGAGGAGCATCAGCACTGCTCTGCCTGAGCAGAACCATCACCGCCATAGGTTGTCAAATAACCCGGGTTTAACCCACACAGGTAAGTCCAATGGGGTGCAGGCATGTCCTCTATGCTTACAGCTTCCCGTGGGTGTTGGTTTGATACCGTTTGGGGACAGCCAAGGAGGCATCTGCAGGCAACAAAGGTAGGTGTGTGCTTGTGTGTGTGTTTCCTATGCAGATCCTAAGCCCAGTGTCACATGCAAGTAGGAGGAGTAAGAAGGGTTCCTGGCAAATCCGGGTTATGGATTGCATTTAAAAAGGCCCCGTGGGAGTGCAATGGGCCCCTGTCTTGCTGCTTAGCAATAATGGTATGGGTTTAGGTTCTGCTGTGTGTACTGGTGGTTGACTGCCCCCCAGCCCAGAGTGTGCATGGAAAATTGTCTGGCAGCCTCCCTGACAGCAAGCAGTGATAGTGCCCATGAAGGGGACCTTGTTGGGCCCGCCCCTTTCACGGTTATCGCTTCTCGGCCTTTTGGCTAAGATCAAGTGTAGTATCTGTTCTTATCAGTTTAATATCTGATACGTCCCCTATCTGGGGACCATATATTAAATGGATTTTTGAGAACGGGGGCCGATTTCGAAGCTTGCTTCCGTCGCCCTATGCATTGACCCGATATGGCAGTATCTTCGGGTACAGTGCACCACCCCCTTACAGGGTTAAAAAGAAAGATTCCTACTTTCATTGCTACCTGCTTGCTGGCTAGCCAGCTAGCCAGCCCTGTGGGCCTTGCTGCTGCTGCAGCCAAAAAACAAAAGGTGGTGCTGCTGCTGCTGCTTCTGCTGCTTCTGCTTGTGTCTGGCCGCTGTTGGAGCGTCCAGGCACAGGACTTCTGCTGCTGCTGACTAAATGGCCTCCTTAATTGGATCATTTGAGTAGCCAGCACACCTGTGCAGGTAGGGCATGACATGATAGGCAGCTGCCTTGATAGCGGGTGGGTGCTGAATGTTCCTAATTGACAAAATAAGATTAATGCTTATGAAGAAATATAAAATCTCATCCCTTCCCCAATATCGCGCCACACCCCTACCCCTTAATTCCCTGGTTGAACTTGATGGACATATGTCTTTTTTCGACCGTACTAACTATGTAACTATGTAACATAACATGGGGGGGGGGTCTCCTGGCTGTTCACACAGGTGTGTCATTGCTGTACATTGACCATGCATTGCTTCTGTGGTATTGCAAAGGCAAAGACAAATGCTTCCAGCCATCCATTGCACTAATGGATTGGTCATCAGCTGGCTGTCTATGTCCCGCATCAATATAGACCAAAGTACAGAGGGTTAGGCTATGCTATTGTGCACCTACCTGATGCATCAGAAGGTGCGAGGCCCTTGCTAAATTCTGTGCACAGACTTTGAGATCTATACTTTAGACTGTATCTAAACCTGCTCCAACATGGACTGACATTCTGGCCTACTTTCAGCCGATGCGACTTGTCTGTCGCTGAACAGTCGCTTTTTATGTATTCAGCACCTATGTATAATGTTGTAAAAATGCTCTAGAAGCTAAAGTCGCAGAAATGTCACACATATTTGGCCTGCAACTTTCTGTGCGACAAATTCAGACAGGAAAAATCAGTATAAATCCTTAGAAAATTATCCCCCAGTGTCTCCATCTGCTGGCGGTATTGAATAAGCATTGCTGCACTGATGGGGTATGCATTAGACGAAAAAAAAGAAGAAAAAGAAGAATAATACGCCCAGAAAAGAGGCGAAAAGGAGAAAAACGTAAAAAAACGTGAAAAAAAAGTAAGAGGAAGAGAAGGGAAAAAAAGGTGGAAATGGGTTTAAAAGTGATTTCGGCGGAGAAATATATATATATATATATATATATATATATATATATATATATATACGCGCACACACACACATATATATAAACGTATTCTCCGTTGAGATATTGCAGCCGCTGCTGTGTCCAGGCCCAGGAGCCTTAGCACTGTGCTGTGATGTCACTCAATACCACTGACATCACTAGGTGTAAACAACATCTCTCCTTTGCTGTGTATGTGACTATGGAGCTGTTTGGTGATGTCGTCTATTATGGCCTTCATAGAAGCAACAGGAGATTGTTGCATCCATCTAGAACCCTCAGAACTACAGTGCTATGATGTCACTCACTTCCACAGGCCTTGCAGAGTGTAAACAACAACAACCCAGCTTTGTTGTGTATGTAACCAAAGGGATTTGTGATGTCACCTAGAACCTTCACAGCAGCGACAGCTTTATGAGGAGCATCAGCACTGCTCTGCCTGAGCAGAACCATCACCGCCATAGGTTGTCAAATAACCCGGGTTTAACCCACACAGGTAAGTCCAATGGGGTGCAGGCATGTCCTCTATGCTTACAGCTTCCCGTGGGTGTTGGTTTGATACCGTTTGGGGACAGCCAAGGAGGCATCTGCAGGCAACAAAGGTAGGTGTGTGCTTGTGTGTGTGTTTCCTATGCAGATCCTAAGCCCAGTGTCACATGCAAGTAGGAGGAGTAAGAAGGGTTCCTGGCAAATCCGGGTTATGGATTGCATTTAAAAAGGCCCCGTGGGAGTGCAATGGGCCCCTGTCTTGCTGCTTAGCAATAATGGTATGGGTTTAGGTTCTGCTGTGTGTACTGGTGGTTGACTGCCCCCCAGCCCAGAGTGTGCATGGAAAATTGTCTGGCAGCCTCCCTGACAGCAAGCAGTGATAGTGCCCATGAAGGGGACCTTGTTGGGCCCGCCCCTTTCACGGTTATCGCTTCTCGGCCTTTTGGCTAAGATCAAGTGTAGTATCTGTTCTTATCAGTTTAATATCTGATACGTCCCCTATCTGGGGACCATATATTAAATGGATTTTTGAGAACGGGGGCCGATTTCGAAGCTTGCTTCCGTCGCCCTATGCATTGACCCGATATGGCAGTATCTTCGGGTACAGTGCACCACCCCCTTACAGGGTTAAAAAGAAAGATTCCTACTTTCATTGCTACCTGCTTGCTGGCTAGCCAGCTAGCCAGCCCTGTGGGCCTTGCTGCTGCTGCAGCCAAAAAACAAAAGGTGGTGCTGCTGCTGCTGCTTCTGCTGCTTCTGCTTGTGTCTGGCCGCTGTTGGAGCGTCCAGGCACAGGACTTCTGCTGCTGCTGACTAAATGGCCTCCTTAATTGGATCATTTGAGTAGCCAGCACACCTGTGCAGGTAGGGCATGACATGATAGGCAGCTGCCTTGATAGCGGGTGGGTGCTGAATGTTCCTAATTGACAAAATAAGATTAATGCTTATGAAGAAATATAAAATCTCATCCCTTCCCCAATATCGCGCCACACCCCTACCCCTTAATTCCCTGGTTGAACTTGATGGACATATGTCTTTTTTCGACCGTACTAACTATGTAACTATGTAACATAACATGGGGGGGGGGTCTCCTGGCTGTTCACACAGGTGTGTCATTGCTGTACATTGACCATGCATTGCTTCTGTGGTATTGCAAAGGCAAAGACAAATGCTTCCAGCCATCCATTGCACTAATGGATTGGTCATCAGCTGGCTGTCTATGTCCCGCATCAATATAGACCAAAGTACAGAGGGTTAGGCTATGCTATTGTGCACCTACCTGATGCATCAGAAGGTGCGAGGCCCTTGCTAAATTCTGTGCACAGACTTTGAGATCTATACTTTAGACTGTATCTAAACCTGCTCCAACATGGACTGACATTCTGGCCTACTTTCAGCCGATGCGACTTGTCTGTCGCTGAACAGTCGCTTTTTATGTATTCAGCACCTATGTATAATGTTGTAAAAATGCTCTAGAAGCTAAAGTCGCAGAAATGTCACACATATTTGGCCTGCAACTTTCTGTGCGACAAATTCAGACAGGAAAAATCAGTATAAATCCTTAGAAAATTATCCCCCAGTGTCTCCATCTGCTGGCGGTATTGAATAAGCATTGCTGCACTGATGGGGTATGCATTAGACGAAAAAAAAGAAGAAAAAGAAGAATAATACGCCCAGAAAAGAGGCGAAAAGGAGAAAAACGTAAAAAAACGTGAAAAAAAAGTAAGAGGAAGAGAAGGGAAAAAAAGGTGGAAATGGGTTTAAAAGTGATTTTGGCGGAGAATATATATATATATATATATATATATATATATATATATATATATATATATATACGCGCACACACACACATATATATAAACGTATTCTCCGTTGAGATATTGCAGCCGCTGCTGTGTCCAGGCCCAGGAGCCTTAGCACTGTGCTGTGATGTCACTCAATACCACTGACATCACTAGGTGTAAACAACATCTCTCCTTTGCTGTGTATGTGACTATGGAGCTGTTTGGTGATGTCGTCTATTATGGCCTTCATAGAAGCAACAGGAGATTGTTGCATCCATCTAGAACCCTCAGAACTACAGTGCTATGATGTCACTCACTTCCACAGGCCTTGCAGAGTGTAAACAACAACAACCCAGCTTTGTTGTGTATGTAACCATAGGGATTTGTGATGTCACCTAGAACCTTCACAGCAGCGACAGCTTTATGAGGAGCATCAGCACTGCTCTGCCTGAGCAGAACCATCACCGCCATAGGTTGTCAAATAACCCGGGTTTAACCCACACAGGTAAGTCCAATGGGGTGCAGGCATGTCCTCTATGCTTACAGCTTCCCGTGGGTGTTGGTTTGATACCGTTTGGGGACAGCCAAGGAGGCATCTGCAGGCAACAAAGGTAGGTGTGTGCTTGTGTGTGTGTTTCCTATGCAGATCCTAAGCCCAGTGTCACATGCAAGTAGGAGGAGTAAGAAGGGTTCCTGGCAAATCCGGGTTATGGATTGCATTTAAAAAGGCCCCGTGGGAGTGCAATGGGCCCCTGTCTTGCTGCTTAGCAATAATGGTATGGGTTTAGGTTCTGCTGTGTGTACTGGTGGTTGACTGCCCCCCAGCCCAGAGTGTGCATGGAAAATTGTCTGGCAGCCTCCCTGACAGCAAGCAGTGATAGTGCCCATGAAGGGGACCTTGTTGGGCCCGCCCCTTTCACGGTTATCGCTTCTCGGCCTTTTGGCTAAGATCAAGTGTAGTATCTGTTCTTATCAGTTTAATATCTGATACGTCCCCTATCTGGGGACCATATATTAAATGGATTTTTGAGAACGGGGGCCGATTTCGAAGCTTGCTTCCGTCGCCCTATGCATTGACCCGATATGGCAGTATCTTCGGGTACAGTGCACCACCCCCTTACAGGGTTAAAAAGAAAGATTCCTACTTTCATTGCTACCTGCTTGCTGGCTAGCCAGCTAGCCAGCCCTGTGGGCCTTGCTGCTGCTGCAGCCAAAAAACAAAAGGTGGTGCTGCTGCTGCTGCTTCTGCTGCTTCTGCTTGTGTCTGGCCGCTGTTGGAGCGTCCAGGCACAGGACTTCTGCTGCTGCTGACTAAATGGCCTCCTTAATTGGATCATTTGAGTAGCCAGCACACCTGTGCAGGTAGGGCATGACATGATAGGCAGCTGCCTTGATAGCGGGTGGGTGCTGAATGTTCCTAATTGACAAAATAAGATTAATGCTTATGAAGAAATATAAAATCTCATCCCTTCCCCAATATCGCGCCACACCCCTACCCCTTAATTCCCTGGTTGAACTTGATGGACATATGTCTTTTTTCGACCGTACTAACTATGTAACTATGTAACATAACATGGGGGGGGGGTCTCCTGGCTGTTCACACAGGTGTGTCATTGCTGTACATTGACCATGCATTGCTTCTGTGGTATTGCAAAGGCAAAGACAAATGCTTCCAGCCATCCATTGCACTAATGGATTGGTCATCAGCTGGCTGTCTATGTCCCGCATCAATATAGACCAAAGTACAGAGGGTTAGGCTATGCTATTGTGCACCTACCTGATGCATCAGAAGGTGCGAGGCCCTTGCTAAATTCTGTGCACAGACTTTGAGATCTATACTTTAGACTGTATCTAAACCTGCTCCAACATGGACTGACATTCTGGCCTACTTTCAGCCGATGCGACTTGTCTGTCGCTGAACAGTCGCTTTTTATGTATTCAGCACCTATGTATAATGTTGTAAAAATGCTCTAGAAGCTAAAGTCGCAGAAATGTCACACATATTTGGCCTGCAACTTTCTGTGCGACAAATTCAGACAGGAAAAATCAGTATAAATCCTTAGAAAATTATCCCCCAGTGTCTCCATCTGCTGGCGGTATTGAATAAGCATTGCTGCACTGATGGGGTATGCATTAGACGAAAAAAAAGAAGAAAAAGAAGAATAATACGCCCAGAAAAGAGGCGAAAAGGAGAAAAACGTAAAAAAAACGTGAAAAAAAAGTAAGAGGAAGAGAAGGGAAAAAAAGGTGGAAATGGGTTTAAAAGTGATTTCGGCGGAGAATATATATATATATATATATATATATATATATATATATATATATATACGCGCACACACACACATATATATAAACGTATTCTCCGTTGAGATATTGCAGCCGCTGCTGTGTCCAGGCCCAGGAGCCTTAGCACTGTGCTGTGATGTCACTCAATACCACTGACATCACTAGGTGTAAACAACATCTCTCCTTTGCTGTGTATGTGACTATGGAGCTGTTTGGTGATGTCGTCTATTATGGCCTTCATAGAAGCAACAGGAGATTGTTGCATCCATCTAGAACCCTCAGAACTACAGTGCTATGATGTCACTCACTTCCACAGGCCTTGCAGAGTGTAAACAACAACAACCCAGCTTTGTTGTGTATGTAACCATAGGGATTTGTGATGTCACCTAGAACCTTCACAGCAGCGACAGCTTTATGAGGAGCATCAGCACTGCTCTGCCTGAGCAGAACCATCACCGCCATAGGTTGTCAAATAACCCGGGTTTAACCCACACAGGTAAGTCCAATGGGGTGCAGGCATGTCCTCTATGCTTACAGCTTCCCGTGGGTGTTGGTTTGATACCGTTTGGGGACAGCCAAGGAGGCATCTGCAGGCAACAAAGGTAGGTGTGTGCTTGTGTGTGTGTTTCCTATGCAGATCCTAAGCCCAGTGTCACATGCAAGTAGGAGGAGTAAGAAGGGTTCCTGGCAAATCCGGGTTATGGATTGCATTTAAAAAGGCCCCGTGGGAGTGCAATGGGCCCCTGTCTTGCTGCTTAGCAATAATGGTATGGGTTTAGGTTCTGCTGTGTGTACTGGTGGTTGACTGCCCCCCAGCCCAGAGTGTGCATGGAAAATTGTCTGGCAGCCTCCCTGACAGCAAGCAGTGATAGTGCCCATGAAGGGGACCTTGTTGGGCCCGCCCCTTTCACGGTTATCGCTTCTCGGCCTTTTGGCTAAGATCAAGTGTAGTATCTGTTCTTATCAGTTTAATATCTGATACGTCCCCTATCTGGGGACCATATATTAAATGGATTTTTGAGAACGGGGGCCGATTTCGAAGCTTGCTTCCGTCGCCCTATGCATTGACCCGATATGGCAGTATCTTCGGGTACAGTGCACCACCCCCTTACAGGGTTAAAAAGAAAGATTCCTACTTTCATTGCTACCTGCTTGCTGGCTAGCCAGCTAGCCAGCCCTGTGGGCCTTGCTGCTGCTGCAGCCAAAAAACAAAAGGTGGTGCTGCTGCTGCTGCTTCTGCTGCTTCTGCTTGTGTCTGGCCGCTGTTGGAGCGTCCAGGCACAGGACTTCTGCTGCTGCTGACTAAATGGCCTCCTTAATTGGATCATTTGAGTAGCCAGCACACCTGTGCAGGTAGGGCATGACATGATAGGCAGCTGCCTTGATAGCGGGTGGGTGCTGAATGTTCCTAATTGACAAAATAAGATTAATGCTTATGAAGAAATATAAAATCTCATCCCTTCCCCAATATCGCGCCACACCCCTACCCCTTAATTCCCTGGTTGAACTTGATGGACATATGTCTTTTTTCGACCGTACTAACTATGTAACTATGTAACATAACATGGGGGGGGGGTCTCCTGGCTGTTCACACAGGTGTGTCATTGCTGTACATTGACCATGCATTGCTTCTGTGGTATTGCAAAGGCAAAGACAAATGCTTCCAGCCATCCATTGCACTAATGGATTGGTCATCAGCTGGCTGTCTATGTCCCGCATCAATATAGACCAAAGTACAGAGGGTTAGGCTATGCTATTGTGCACCTACCTGATGCATCAGAAGGTGCGAGGCCCTTGCTAAATTCTGTGCACAGACTTTGAGATCTATACTTTAGACTGTATCTAAACCTGCTCCAACATGGACTGACATTCTGGCCTACTTTCAGCCGATGTGACTTGTCTGTCGCTGAACAGTCGCTTTTTATGTATTCAGCACCTATGTATAATGTTGTAAAAATGCTCTAGAAGCTAAAGTCGCAGAAATGTCACACATATTTGGCCTGCAACTTTCTGTGCGACAAATTCAGACAGGAAAAATCAGTATAAATCCTTAGAAAATTATCCCCCAGTGTCTCCATCTGCTGGCGGTATTGAATAAGCATTGCTGCACTGATGGGGTATGCATTAGACGAAAAAAAAGAAGAAAAAGAAGAATAATACGCCCAGAAAAGAGGCGAAAAGGAGAAAAACGTAAAAAAACGTGAAAAAAAAGTAAGAGGAAGAGAAGGGAAAAAAAGGTGGAAATGGGTTTAAAAGTGATTTCGGCGGAGAAATATATATATATATATATATATATATATATATATATATATATATATACGCGCACACACACACATATATATAAACGTATTCTCCGTTGAGATATTGCAGCCGCTGCTGTGTCCAGGCCCAGGAGCCTTAGCACTGTGCTGTGATGTCACTCAATACCACTGACATCACTAGGTGTAAACAACATCTCTCCTTTGCTGTGTATGTGACTATGGAGCTGTTTGGTGATGTCGTCTATTATGGCCTTCATAGAAGCAACAGGAGATTGTTGCATCCATCTAGAACCCTCAGAACTACAGTGCTATGATGTCACTCACTTCCACAGGCCTTGCAGAGTGTAAACAACAACAACCCAGCTTTGTTGTGTATGTAACCATAGGGATTTGTGATGTCACCTAGAACCTTCACAGCAGCGACAGCTTTATGAGGAGCATCAGCACTGCTCTGCCTGAGCAGAACCATCACCGCCATAGGTTGTCAAATAACCCGGGTTTAACCCACACAGGTAAGTCCAATGGGGTGCAGGCATGTCCTCTATGCTTACAGCTTCCCGTGGGTGTTGGTTTGATACCGTTTGGGGACAGCCAAGGAGGCATCTGCAGGCAACAAAGGTAGGTGTGTGCTTGTGTGTGTGTTTCCTATGCAGATCCTAAGCCCAGTGTCACATGCAAGTAGGAGGAGTAAGAAGGGTTCCTGGCAAATCCGGGTTATGGATTGCATTTAAAAAGGCCCCGTGGGAGTGCAATGGGCCCCTGTCTTGCTGCTTAGCAATAATGGTATGGGTTTAGGTTCTGCTGTGTGTACTGGTGGTTGACTGCCCCCCAGCCCAGAGTGTGCATGGAAAATTGTCTGGCAGCCTCCCTGACAGCAAGCAGTGATAGTGCCCATGAAGGGGACCTTGTTGGGCCCGCCCCTTTCACGGTTATCGCTTCTCGGCCTTTTGGCTAAGATCAAGTGTAGTATCTGTTCTTATCAGTTTAATATCTGATACGTCCCCTATCTGGGGACCATATATTAAATGGATTTTTGAGAACGGGGGCCGATTTCGAAGCTTGCTTCCGTCGCCCTATGCATTGACCCGATATGGCAGTATCTTCGGGTACAGTGCACCACCCCCTTACAGGGTTAAAAAGAAAGATTCCTACTTTCATTGCTACCTGCTTGCTGGCTAGCCAGCTAGCCAGCCCTGTGGGCCTTGCTGCTGCTGCAGCCAAAAAACAAAAGGTGGTGCTGCTGCTGCTGCTTCTGCTGCTTCTGCTTGTGTCTGGCCGCTGTTGGAGCGTCCAGGCACAGGACTTCTGCTGCTGCTGACTAAATGGCCTCCTTAATTGGATCATTTGAGTAGCCAGCACACCTGTGCAGGTAGGGCATGACATGATAGGCAGCTGCCTTGATAGCGGGTGGGTGCTGAATGTTCCTAATTGACAAAATAAGATTAATGCTTATGAAGAAATATAAAATCTCATCCCTTCCCCAATATCGCGCCACACCCCTACCCCTTAATTCCCTGGTTGAACTTGATGGACATATGTCTTTTTTCGACCGTACTAACTATGTAACTATGTAACATAACATGGGGGGGGGGTCTCCTGGCTGTTCACACAGGTGTGTCATTGCTGTACATTGACCATGCATTGCTTCTGTGGTATTGCAAAGGCAAAGACAAATGCTTCCAGCCATCCATTGCACTAATGGATTGGTCATCAGCTGGCTGTCTATGTCCCGCATCAATATAGACCAAAGTACAGAGGGTTAGGCTATGCTATTGTGCACCTACCTGATGCATCAGAAGGTGCGAGGCCCTTGCTAAATTCTGTGCACAGACTTTGAGATCTATACTTTAGACTGTATCTAAACCTGCTCCAACATGGACTGACATTCTGGCCTACTTTCAGCCGATGCGACTTGTCTGTCGCTGAACAGTCGCTTTTTATGTATTCAGCACCTATGTATAATGTTGTAAAAATGCTCTAGAAGCTAAAGTCGCAGAAATGTCACACATATTTGGCCTGCAACTTTCTGTGCGACAAATTCAGACAGGAAAAATCAGTATAAATCCTTAGAAAATTATCCCCCAGTGTCTCCATCTGCTGGTGGTATTGAATAAGCATTGCTGCACTGATGGGGTATGCATTAGACGAAAAAAAAGAAGAAAAAGAAGAATAATACGCCCAGAAAAGAGGCGAAAAGGAGAAAAACGTAAAAAAACGTGAAAAAAAAGTAAGAGGAAGAGAAGGGAAAAAAAGGTGGAAATGGGTTTAAAAGTGATTTCGGCGGAGAAATATATATATATATATATATATATATATATATATATATATATATATATATACGCGCACACACACACATATATATAAACGTATTCTCCGTTGAGATATTGCAGCCGCTGCTGTGTCCAGGCCCAGGAGCCTTAGCACTGTGCTGTGATGTCACTCAATACCACTGACATCACTAGGTGTAAACAACATCTCTCCTTTGCTGTGTATGTGACTATGGAGCTGTTTGGTGATGTCGTCTATTATGGCCTTCATAGAAGCAACAGGAGATTGTTGCATCCATCTAGAACCCTCAGAACTACAGTGCTATGATGTCACTCACTTCCACAGGCCTTGCAGAGTGTAAACAACAACAACCCAGCTTTGTTGTGTATGTAACCATAGGGATTTGTGATGTCACCTAGAACCTTCACAGCAGCGACAGCTTTATGAGGAGCATCAGCACTGCTCTGCCTGAGCAGAACCATCACCGCCATAGGTTGTCAAATAACCCGGGTTTAACCCACACAGGTAAGTCCAATGGGGTGCAGGCATGTCCTCTATGCTTACAGCTTCCCGTGGGTGTTGGTTTGATACCGTTTGGGGACAGCCAAGGAGGCATCTGCAGGCAACAAAGGTAGGTGTGTGCTTGTGTGTGTGTTTCCTATGCAGATCCTAAGCCCAGTGTCACATGCAAGTAGGAGGAGTAAGAAGGGTTCCTGGCAAATCCGGGTTATGGATTGCATTTAAAAAGGCCCCGTGGGAGTGCAATGGGCCCCTGTCTTGCTGCTTAGCAATAATGGTATGGGTTTAGGTTCTGCTGTGTGTACTGGTGGTTGACTGCCCCCCAGCCCAGAGTGTGCATGGAAAATTGTCTGGCAGCCTCCCTGACAGCAAGCAGTGATAGTGCCCATGAAGGGGACCTTGTTGGGCCCGCCCCTTTCACGGTTATCGCTTCTCGGCCTTTTGGCTAAGATCAAGTGTAGTATCTGTTCTTATCAGTTTAATATCTGATACGTCCCCTATCTGGGGACCATATATTAAATGGATTTTTGAGAACAGGGGCCGATTTCGAAGCTTGCTTCCGTCGCCCTATGCATTGACCCGATATGGCAGTATCTTCGGGTACAGTGCACCACCCCCTTACAGGGTTAAAAAGAAAGATTCCTACTTTCATTGCTACCTGCTTGCTGGCTAGCCAGCTAGCCAGCCCTGTGGGCCTTGCTGCTGCTGCAGCCAAAAAACAAAAGGTGGTGCTGCTGCTGCTGCTTCTGCTGCTTCTGCTGCTTCTGCTTGTGTCTGGCCGCTGTTGGAGCGTCCAGGCACAGGACTTCTGCTGCTGCTGACTAAATGGCCTCCTTAATTGGATCATTTGAGTAGCCAGCACACCTGTGCAGGTAGGGCATGACATGATAGGCAGCTGCCTTGATAGCGGGTGGGTGCTGAATGTTCCTAATTGACAAAATAAGATTAATGCTTATGAAGAAATATAAAATCTCATCCCTTCCCCAATATCGCGCCACACCCCTACCCCTTAATTCCCTGGTTGAACTTGATGGACATATGTCTTTTTTCGACCGTACTAACTATGTAACTATGTAACATAACATGGGGGGGGGGTCTCCTGGCTGTTCACACAGGTGTGTCATTGCTGTACATTGACCATGCATTGCTTCTGTGGTATTGCAAAGGCAAAGACAAATGCTTCCAGCCATCCATTGCACTAATGGATTGGTCATCAGCTGGCTGTCTATGTCCCGCATCAATATAGACCAAAGTACAGAGGGTTAGGCTATGCTATTGTGCACCTACCTGATGCATCAGAAGGTGCGAGGCCCTTGCTAAATTCTGTGCACAGACTTTGAGATCTATACTTTAGACTGTATCTAAACCTGCTCCAACATGGACTGACATTCTGGCCTACTTTCAGCCGATGCGACTTGTCTGTCGCTGAACAGTCGCTTTTTATGTATTCAGCACCTATGTATAATGTTGTAAAAATGCTCTAGAAGCTAAAGTCGCAGAAATGTCACACATATTTGGCCTGCAACTTTCTGTGCGACAAATTCAGACAGGAAAAATCAGTATAAATCCTTAGAAAATTATCCCCCAGTGTCTCCATCTGCTGGCGGTATTGAATAAGCATTGCTGCACTGATGGGGTATGCATTAGACGAAAAAAAAGAAGAAAAAGAAGAATAATACGCCCAGAAAAGAGGCGAAAAGGAGAAAAACGTAAAAAAACGTGAAAAAAAAGTAAGAGGAAGAGAAGGGAAAAAAAGGTGGAAATGGGTTTAAAAGTGATTTCGGCGGAGAAATATATATATATATATATATATATATATATATATATATATATATATATACGCGCACACACACACATATATATAAACGTATTCTCCGTTGAGATATTGCAGCCGCTGCTGTGTCCAGGCCCAGGAGCCTTAGCACTGTGCTGTGATGTCACTCAATACCACTGACATCACTAGGTGTAAACAACATCTCTCCTTTGCTGTGTATGTGACTATGGAGCTGTTTGGTGATGTCGTCTATTATGGCCTTCATAGAAGCAACAGGAGATTGTTGCATCCATCTAGAACCCTCAGAACTACAGTGCTATGATGTCACTCACTTCCACAGGCCTTGCAGAGTGTAAACAACAACAACCCAGCTTTGTTGTGTATGTAACCATAGGGATTTGTGATGTCACCTAGAACCTTCACAGCAGCGACAGCTTTATGAGGAGCATCAGCACTGCTCTGCCTGAGCAGAACCATCACCGCCATAGGTTGTCAAATAACCCGGGTTTAACCCACACAGGTAAGTCCAATGGGGTGCAGGCATGTCCTCTATGCTTACAGCTTCCCGTGGGTGTTGGTTTGATACCGTTTGGGGACAGCCAAGGAGGCATCTGCAGGCAACAAAGGTAGGTGTGTGCTTGTGTGTGTGTTTCCTATGCAGATCCTAAGCCCAGTGTCACATGCAAGTAGGAGGAGTAAGAAGGGTTCCTGGCAAATCCGGGTTATGGATTGCATTTAAAAAGGCCCCGTGGGAGTGCAATGGGCCCCTGTCTTGCTGCTTAGCAATAATGGTATGGGTTTAGGTTCTGCTGTGTGTACTGGTGGTTGACTGCCCCCCAGCCCAGAGTGTGCATGGAAAATTGTCTGGCAGCCTCCCTGACAGCAAGCAGTGATAGTGCCCATGAAGGGGACCTTGTTGGGCCCGCCCCTTTCACGGTTATCGCTTCTCGGCCTTTTGGCTAAGATCAAGTGTAGTATCTGTTCTTATCAGTTTAATATCTGATACGTCCCCTATCTGGGGACCATATATTAAATGGATTTTTGAGAACGGGGGCCGATTTCGAAGCTTGCTTCCGTCGCCCTATGCATTGACCCGATATGGCAGTATCTTCGGGTACAGTGCACCACCCCCTTACAGGGTTAAAAAGAAAGATTCCTACTTTCATTGCTACCTGCTTGCTGGCTAGCCAGCTAGCCAGCCCTGTGGGCCTTGCTGCTGCTGCAGCCAAAAAACAAAAGGTGGTGCTGCTGCTGCTGCTTCTGCTGCTTCTGCTTGTGTCTGGCCGCTGTTGGAGCGTCCAGGCACAGGACTTCTGCTGCTGCTGACTAAATGGCCTCCTTAATTGGATCATTTGAGTAGCCAGCACACCTGTGCAGGTAGGGCATGACATGATAGGCAGCTGCCTTGATAGCGGGTGGGTGCTGAATGTTCCTAATTGACAAAATAAGATTAATGCTTATGAAGAAATATAAAATCTCATCCCTTCCCCAATATCGCGCCACACCCCTACCCCTTAATTCCCTGGTTGAACTTGATGGACATATGTCTTTTTTCGACCGTACTAACTATGTAACTATGTAACATAACATGGGGGGGGGGGTCTCCTGGCTGTTCACACAGGTGTGTCATTGCTGTACATTGACCATGCATTGCTTCTGTGGTATTGCAAAGGCAAAGACAAATGCTTCCAGCCATCCATTGCACTAATGGATTGGTCATCAGCTGGCTGTCTATGTCCCGCATCAATATAGACCAAAGTACAGAGGGTTAGGCTATGCTATTGTGCACCTACCTGATGCATCAGAAGGTGCGAGGCCCTTGCTAAATTCTGTGCACAGACTTTGAGATCTATACTTTAGACTGTATCTAAACCTGCTCCAACATGGACTGACATTCTGGCCTACTTTCAGCCGATGCGACTTGTCTGTCGCTGAACAGTCGCTTTTTATGTATTCAGCACCTATGTATAATGTTGTAAAAATGCTCTAGAAGCTAAAGTCGCAGAAATGTCACACATATTTGGCCTGCAACTTTCTGTGCGACAAATTCAGACAGGAAAAATCAGTATAAATCCTTAGAAAATTATCCCCCAGTGTCTCCATCTGCTGGCGGTATTGAATAAGCATTGCTGCACTGATGGGGTATGCATTAGACGAAAAAAAAGAAGAAAAAGAAGAATAATACGCCCAGAAAAGAGGCGAAAAGGAGAAAAACGTAAAAAAACGTGAAAAAAAAGTAAGAGGAAGAGAAGGGAAAAAAAGGTGGAAATGGGTTTAAAAGTGATTTCGGCGGAGAAATATATATATATATATATATATATATATATATATATATACGCGCACACACACACATATATATAAACGTATTCTCCGTTGAGATATTGCAGCCGCTGCTGTGTCCAGGCCCAGGAGCCTTAGCACTGTGCTGTGATGTCACTCAATACCACTGACATCACTAGGTGTAAACAACATCTCTCCTTTGCTGTGTATGTGACTATGGAGCTGTTTGGTGATGTCGTCTATTATGGCCTTCATAGAAGCAACAGGAGATTGTTGCATCCATCTAGAACCCTCAGAACTACAGTGCTATGATGTCACTCACTTCCACAGGCCTTGCAGAGTGTAAACAACAACAACCCAGCTTTGTTGTGTATGTAACCATAGGGATTTGTGATGTCACCTAGAACCTTCACAGCAGCGACAGCTTTATGAGGAGCATCAGCACTGCTCTGCCTGAGCAGAACCATCACCGCCATAGGTTGTCAAATAACCCGGGTTTAACCCACACAGGTAAGTCCAATGGGGTGCAGGCATGTCCTCTATGCTTACAGCTTCCCGTGGGTGTTGGTTTGATACCGTTTGGGGACAGCCAAGGAGGCATCTGCAGGCAACAAAGGTAGGTGTGTGCTTGTGTGTGTGTTTCCTATGCAGATCCTAAGCCCAGTGTCACATGCAAGTAGGAGGAGTAAGAAGGGTTCCTGGCAAATCCGGGTTATGGATTGCATTTAAAAAGGCCCCGTGGGAGTGCAATGGGCCCCTGTCTTGCTGCTTAGCAATAATGGTATGGGTTTAGGTTCTGCTGTGTGTACTGGTGGTTGACTGCCCCCCAGCCCAGAGTGTGCATGGAAAATTGTCTGGCAGCCTCCCTGACAGCAAGCAGTGATAGTGCCCATGAAGGGGACCTTGTTGGGCCCGCCCCTTTCACGGTTATCGCTTCTCGGCCTTTTGGCTAAGATCAAGTGTAGTATCTGTTCTTATCAGTTTAATATCTGATACGTCCCCTATCTGGGGACCATATATTAAATGGATTTTTGAGAACGGGGGCCGATTTCGAAGCTTGCTTCCGTCGCCCTATGCATTGACCCGATATGGCAGTATCTTCGGGTACAGTGCACCACCCCCTTACAGGGTTAAAAAGAAAGATTCCTACTTTCATTGCTACCTGCTTGCTGGCTAGCCAGCTAGCCAGCCCTGTGGGCCTTGCTGCTGCTGCAGCCAAAAAACAAAAGGTGGTGCTGCTGCTGCTGCTTCTGCTGCTTCTGCTTGTGTCTGGCCGCTGTTGGAGCGTCCAGGCACAGGACTTCTGCTGCTGCTGACTAAATGGCCTCCTTAATTGGATCATTTGAGTAGCCAGCACACCTGTGCAGGTAGGGCATGACATGATAGGCAGCTGCCTTGATAGCGGGTGGGTGCTGAATGTTCCTAATTGACAAAATAAGATTAATGCTTATGAAGAAATATAAAATCTCATCCCTTCCCCAATATCGCGCCACACCCCTACCCCTTAATTCCCTGGTTGAACTTGATGGACATATGTCTTTTTTCGACCATACTAACTATGTAACTATGTAACATAACATGGGGGGGGGGGTCTCCTGGCTGTTCACACAGGTGTGTCATTGCTGTACATTGACCATGCATTGCTTCTGTGGTATTGCAAAGGCAAAGACAAATGCTTCCAGCCATCCATTGCACTAATGGATTGGTCATCAGCTGGCTGTCTATGTCCCGCATCAATATAGACCAAAGTACAGAGGGTTAGGCTATGCTATTGTGCACCTACCTGATGCATCAGAAGGTGCGAGGCCCTTGCTAAATTCTGTGCACAGACTTTGAGATCTATACTTTAGACTGTATCTAAACCTGCTCCAACATGGACTGACATTCTGGCCTACTTTCAGCCGATGCGACTTGTCTGTCGCTGAACAGTCGCTTTTTATGTATTCAGCACCTATGTATAATGTTGTAAAAATGCTCTAGAAGCTAAAGTCGCAGAAATGTCACACATATTTGGCCTGCAACTTTCTGTGCGACAAATTCAGACAGGAAAAATCAGTATAAATCCTTAGAAAATTATCCCCCAGTGTCTCCATCTGCTGGCGGTATTGAATAAGCATTGCTGCACTGATGGGGTATGCATTAGACGAAAAAAAAGAAGAAAAAGAAGAATAATACGCCCAGAAAAGAGGCGAAAAGGAGAAAAACGTAAAAAAACGTGAAAAAAAAGTAAGAGGAAGAGAAGGGAAAAAAAGGTGGAAATGGGTTTAAAAGTGATTTCGGCGGAGAAATATATATATATATATATATATATATATATATATATATATATATACGCACACACACACATATATATAAACGTATTCTCCGTTGAGATATTGCAGCCGCTGCTGTGTCCAGGCCCAGGAGCCTTAGCACTGTGCTGTGATGTCACTCAATACCACTGACATCACTAGGTGTAAACAACATCTCTCCTTTGCTGTGTATGTGACTATGGAGCTGTTTGGTGATGTCGTCTATTATGGCCTTCATAGAAGCAACAGGAGATTGTTGCATCCATCTAGAACCCTCAGAACTACAGTGCTATGATGTCACTCACTTCCACAGGCCTTGCAGAGTGTAAACAACAACAACCCAGCTTTGTTGTGTATGTAACCATAGGGATTTGTGATGTCACCTAGAACCTTCACAGCAGCGACAGCTTTATGAGGAGCATCAGCACTGCTCTGCCTGAGCAGAACCATCACCGCCATAGGTTGTCAAATAACCCGGGTTTAACCCACACAGGTAAGTCCAATGGGGTGCAGGCATGTCCTCTATGCTTACAGCTTCCCGTGGGTGTTGGTTTGATACCGTTTGGGGACAGCCAAGGAGGCATCTGCAGGCAACAAAGGTAGGTGTGTGCTTGTGTGTGTGTTTCCTATGCAGAT